>NC_044554.1:154821907-154964407 GCF_007565055.1 Rhinopithecus roxellana | reverse complement strand
GTCTTTCTGTGTCCCCAGGCTGGAATGCAGTGGCACGATCATATCTTCCTGCAGCCTCAAACTCCTGGGCTCAAGCAATCCTCCTGCCTCAACCTCCAGAGTAGCTGGGGCTACAGGTGTGAGCCACCACGCCCAGCCAATTTTTTAATTTTTTTGTGGAGATGGAGTCTTGCTATGTTGCCCAGGCTGGCTTCAAACTCCTGGGCTCAAGCCATCCTCCTGCCCCAGCCTCCCAGAGTGCTGGGATTAGAGGCGTGAGCCACCATGCCCAACCTGGGATGATTTTGGATAGAGCTCTGGATACCTGACAGGCAGGTGACGGGTCCCAGCTGTGTCTCAGAAAGACCACTTGAGGGGCAGGTGTGAAGTTGAAGGAAGTGACAAGACTAAAGGCAGAAAGACAAGTCACAAGAGCGTGGCAGGCATCCAAGACTTGGCACCCAGTCCCTGCTCACTGACTCAACACATATTCACCGAGCCCTGCCCTTCTGGCTGGGAGGCCAAGCAGCTGAGTGTCCTCACTGGGGAAGCAGCTGCCAGGGAGCACAAAACAGAGTAAGGCTCGTGCGGTGGCTCAGGCCTGTAATCCCAGTGCTTTGGGAAGCCAAGGTGGGAGGATCACTTGAGGCCAGGAGTTCGAGACCAGCCTAGGCAACATAGTGGAACCCTTTCTCTGAAAAATTTTAACTAGCTGGGTATGGTGGTGTGTGCCTGTGGTACCAGCTACTCTGGAGGCTGAGGCAGGAGGACTGTTTGAGACCAGGAGTTTGACACTGCAGTGAGCTGTGACACTGCTCTTGAGCATGGGCCACAGAGCAAGACCCTGCCTCTGAAAAAACAAAGCAGGGGACCTCACCTAGTGCAGAAAGTAGGAAGAGTCCTTGAAGCTGAGGCTTGAAGAGCAAGTGAGGCTTTGAGGGGACAAAGCGAGGAGGGCTGAGGTAGGTGGGTGTTTGAGAAGAGACCCATGTGGGCAAAAACGGAGCTGGACAGGGACTGGGTGCATTCCAGGAATAAGAAGGTGTCGCCAGAATAGACGCAGGGTGGCTGGAGGTGACATGTCGGGGCAGGTTCGGACTCGGTCAGGGTTCCCGAGGACGCTCAGCAGGTGTCTCCTACACATGGTGCCGGGCTAAAGTGGTGGGCAGAGGCGGACATCCAGCCTGGGTTACATCTGCCCAGCCATGCGCTCTGGGACAGAGCTGCGTCCTTTAACTCACTGACCCATGCAGAAGGCCTCATAAGCCGGGCCAAGGCAATTTCCAGAGGGCAAATGAGGCCCACAACAGGAAGTACCTGGGGGAGAGCCAGGCCTAGGTCTGCATTTTGGAAGAGTGCCCCTGCCCGCTGAGAGACACTGGAGAAGGGAGGAATAAATCGGAAGACCATGTGGGAAGCTCTAAAAGAAGATAGCAGTGGAGGTCAGGCACAGTGGCTCATGCCTGTAACTCCAGCACTTTGGGAGGCTGAGGTGGGTGGATCACCTGAGGTCAGGAGTTCGAGACCAGCTTGGCCAACATAGCGAAACCCTGTCTCTACTAAAAATACAAAAATTAGCTGGGCATAAGGCTGAGGCAGGAGAATCTCTTGAACCCAAGAGGTAGAGGTTGGCAGTGAGCTGTGATCGCACCACTGCACTCCAGCCTGGGTGACAGAGCAAGACTCTGTCTCAAACAAAAAAAAAAAAAGAGAGAGAGAGAGAAATGGCAGTGGTTTGGGCCAGGTGGAGAAAATAACTAGAGGATCAGCCAATCAGATGGACCAGGGGTTCTGGAGAGTCAGGGGTCAGGGTGGCCCCAGGATCTGGCTCTAACCATCCACCCAGGGCCCAGAATGAGGCCTGTGGCTTGGAGGGACTGAGTTGAGTCAATGAGGAAATGGTCTGAGGAAATGGTCTGAGTTCTGAGGAAATGGTCAAAACTTTAGTCCAGGGCTTTTGCCAGCCCTCAGGGTCAGTCCCATCCATGCCCAGAGCTGGGAGGAAGGCTCCATCCCAGCCTTCCAGACCATGCTTCCTCCTGGAAAGATGCTAGAAACCACGTGCCTGGCACAGCCACCCCTCTCTCCACTAGTGCAAACCCCCCACCCAGTCAGCTGCCAGCCTCACCCTCCTCCCTCCCACCTCCTAGTGGCTCCCAGTGCCACTAGGTGCCTCCACTCCACCCTCAGCTCCTGCCCTGGGCCAGGCCCACTTTTTCCACTCCAGGATGGGGGCAGGGGTGACCTCCTAAACTGGCCACTACCTCCAAGCAGAAACTCCCTATGAAGTCAAGATGATCTGAAGAGTTCTTGCAGCTGTCACCTAGCCTTCAACCCTCACATCCTGTAACCTATCCCTCACCCACGATCCTGTGACTCGATTTAAAATCTGTTTTGCTTTCCTTGCACCAAGTGCAAGCATCTAGGCATGGCGTTCCAGGCACCTCGCAGGGCGTAGGGGTCCCCAGCCTTCTGTCCCACTGTTCTGTCCCCAGGGAGTGGACCACCTGGTGCCCCCTCCCACCCGCCACCGCCCGCTGGCGCCTGTCGGTCGTCTAGACCTGCCACCCCCACTCCACCACTCAGATCTGCGGCCAGAGCCAGAAGTGGCTCCTGCCTGGCCGGAAGTGGTGAGGTTGAGACTGTGCCCGCGGGCACTGCCATCCCATGCATGGAGAAGCACAAAGCCTGGGGGTAGGGCCCGGGGAACCCGATCCTCCATCGCACAGAGGCCTGCGAAGCTTCCCATCTGTTCTCTTTCAGGCTCACTGTGCAGATGGCGTGCAATTAAGTGGGTAGGTGCAGCAAACCCTCGTGTCCTCCTGCTTCCCTAAAGGCAGAGGATTGAGCCACTGCACTCCAGCCTAGGCAACACAGCGAGACCCTATGTCTTAAAGAAAGGGCAGAAATGGGGACCCCTCTCCCACCCCCTTCCCCTGCTCCAAGCCAAAGCCTTTGAAGCAAGAGGTTGCCTCCTGTGAGTTTCCCCCAGTCCCTGGGGGCCTGGGCTTTGGGAGGTGTGTCCAGGCAGAGGACAGAGGTCTCCTGCAATGGGCCGCTGTTCCCTTCTCCCACCCTGTGCCGATGGGAAAGCCTTACCAACTCTTCCTCACAGAAGCGCCTAGATGCTGTTTATGCAACCTCTCCAGAATCTCCGTGTACTGTACTTTTTAAAAAGTGATTTGATTCAAAGCACTCATTCTTTAATTAAACTTCATTTAGCTGCCATCTGTCTCGGTTCGAAATGGCTTCGTGTTTTGCAACTCTAAATGAGAATTGTTATTGGATTAAACACATTCCCACAAAAAATCACAAAACACGTTCAAAAGTAATAAATGAAGGATGGTTAGGAGCTACATCTTAAACGTTCTAATTGCCGGGGAATGTATTCTGGTGGGCACACAATCATTTCATATACAAATATTTGTATAAAAATCTAGTATCAATGAAAAGATCAAGATTATAGAAAATGCTGGAATTATATCTGACTAAAAACAATAATAAAGCAATAATTGGCGCAGGGAAGGGCCACAAAACGAGAGGGGGCAACCGCTCCCCTCAGGCCACCCTCCCACACCACCCAGGTGCCTGGTTTGGTACAGTCAGGGGAAGATCGTCCTGAGCTCTCCTGGCTGAGGCTTCCAATGGCTCTGCGAGGTACCTCTTTTTATGGAACCAAAGCATTATTTATCTTCATTATTATTACTTTTTTTTTTTTTTAAAGAGACAGTGTCTCAGCCAAATGAGGTGGCTCACACCTGTAATCCCAGCACTTTGGGAGGCCCAGGTGGGCGGATCACGAGGTCAGGAGTTCAAGACCAGCCTGGCCAACATGGCAAAACCGCATCTCTACTGAAAATATAAAAATTAGCTGGGCACGGTGGCAGATGCCTATAATCCCAGCTACTCGGGAGGCTGAGGCAGGAGAATCGCTTGAAACCAGAAGGCAGAGGTTGCAATGAGTGGAGATTGGGCCACTGCACCCCAGCCTGGGCAACAGAGTGAAACTCCCATTTCAAAAAAAAAAAAGAGACAGAGAGAGGGTCTCTTTGTGTGGCCCAGGCTGGAATGCAGTGGCTCGATCATAGCTCACTGCACCTTTGAGCTCCTGGGCTCAACTGATTCCCCCCGCTTCAGCCTCCCAAATGGCTGGGACCACAGGCACATGCCACCACACCCAGCTAATTTTTTTCATTTATTGTAAAGACAGAATCTCGCTATGTTGTCCAGGTTGGTCTCAAACTCCTGACCTCAAGGAATCCTCCCACTTCGGACTCCCAAAATGCTGGGATTACAGGTGTGAGCCATTGCACTTGGCCCCTGCCCTGTAATTTTTAAATTTCATCTTATTCTTAAAACTCATAGCTGGGCATGATGGTGGGCATCCAGTTACTAAGTCCCAGCTAGTAACTGGGACTCACCAAAGCCAAGGCAGGAGGCTCACCTGAGCCCAGGGATTCAAGGCTGCAATGAGCTATAATTGTACCACTGTACTCCAGCCTGGGTGACAGAGCAATACACTATCTCAAGTAAGTAAATATCATTTTATTAATATCAAGTATAATACTTTTTTTTTTTTGAGGTGGAATCTATTCAGTCACCCAGGCTGGAGTGCAGCATCGGGATCTTGGCTCACTGCAACCTCCGCCTCCCAGGTTCAAGTGATTCTCCTGCCTCAGCCCCCAAAGCAGTTGGGATTACAGGCTCGCGCCACCACGCCCGGCTAATTTTTGTATTTTTAGTAGAGATGAGGTTTCACCATGTTGACCAGGCTGGGCTTGAACTCTTGACCTCAAGTGATCTGCCTGTCTCAGCCATCCAAAGTGCTGGGATTACAGGCGTGAGCCACTGCACCCAGCCTATAATACCTTATTTTCTGTGTCATTATTTTCTGCTTGTCTGCCTGCTTTATGCTTTATGGTGTCAGGGACTGTGTTCATTTCATCCACTGTTCTATCCTAGTGCCTACATCCAGGACATACAAGGTACTCACTAAATGTGAGCCAGTTGGATGAAAGAATATAAACTACACCAATCTCCTGGAAAATAAGAGAGCCCTTAAATCTTTTTTTTTTTTTTTTTTTTTTTTTTTTTTTTTGAGACAGGGTCTCACTCTGTCACTCAGCTGGAGCGCAGTGGCGTGCTCCTAGCTCACTGCAGCCTCCCACTCCCAGACTCAAGTGATCCTCCCTCCACAAAAGCAGTTTTTTTCTTTTTTAAAGCAGGCTGGGATTACAGGCATGAGCCACCACGCCCAGCCTATTATGCAAGAACTTTTGTGTGTTCTGTTAATCCTCACAGCCCTGCAAAGTAAATATTATTTCTTCACTTCACAAATGAAGAATCTGAGGTTCAGGAAGATGAAGGGCTGAGTCCAGGGTTACACAACTAGAAAAGAAGAAGCACCAAAATTTGACTTCAGAGGAAACCGCCAGACTGAGAGACTCAGGCCCCTAAGCACTGCCCCAGGTGAACCCTGCAACTTGGGGTTGGGCAGAGCTTCTCTTCCAGTTTTCCCTCATGTGTTTGAAAGAGAGTAACAGAGGTACATTTGAAAAGAAAAACAGAAATGGGTCTCAACAAGTCACGTTTGCTCAGACCAGACCTCCTCTGCACAGGAAAAGGACATCAAGAAAGATCCGGCCGGGCGCGGTGGCTCAAGCCTGTAATCCCAGCACTTTGGGAGGCCGAGACGGGCAGATCACGAGGTCAGGAGATCGAGACCATCCTGGCTAACACGGTGAAACCCCGTCTCTACTAAAAAATACAAAAAACTAGCCGGGCGAGGTGGCGGCGCCTGTAGTCCCAGCTACTGGGGAGGCTGAGGCAGGAGAATGGCGTGAACCCGGGAGGCGGAGCTTGCAGTGAGCTGAGATCCGGCCACAGCACTCCAGCCTGGGTGACAGAGCGAGACTCCGTCTCAAAAAAAAAAAAAAAAAAAAAAAAAAAAGAAAGATCCAAGCTGGAAAGACCAGAGAAACACGCGCGCGCACACATACACACACACGTACACACAGGCACACACACTTTTTAATTTTTATTTTTTTAGTAGAGACGGGGGTCTCACTATGTTGCAGGCTGGTCTCAAACTCCTCGACTCAAGTGACCTCCCAAAATGCTGGGATTATAGGCATGAACCTCTGTGCTCAGCCTGCTTTAAAAAAAAAAAAAAAAAGAAACTGCTTTTGTGGTGGTTTGTTTGTTCGTTTGTTGTTTTGAGACGGAGGTCTGGCCTTGTTCCCTAGGCTGGAGTGCAGTGGCGCAATCTCCACTCTGCAACCTCCGCCTCCTGGGTTCAAGCGATCTCCTGTCTCAGCCTCTGAGTAGCTGAAATTACAGGCACCCGCCACCCCACCCAGCTAATTTTTGTATTTTTAGTAGAGACAGGGTTTCATGTTAGCCACGTTGGTATCGAACTCCCGACCTCAAGTGATCTGCCTGCCTCGGCCTCCCAAAGTGTTGGGATTACAGGCGGGAGCCACTGCACCTGGGAAAAAAGAAACATTAATTAGGGCTGGGTGCCGTGGCTCCCACCTGTAATCCCAGCACTTCAGTAGCCCAAGGTGGGAAGGAGGATTCCTTGAGGCCAGCAGTTCAAGAGCAGCCTGGGCAATGTAACCAAATCCCATCTCTACAAAAAATAAACGAGCCAGGCGTGGTGGTGTGTGCCTGTAATCCCAGCTACTCGGGAGGCTGAGGCAGGAGGATCACTTCAGCTTGGGAGGTAGAGGCCACGGTAAGCCATGATCGCATCATTGCATTCCAGTCTGGGTTACACAGTAAGACTTTGCCTCAAAAACACATGCCAAAAAAAAAAAAAAAAAACAAAAAACTGTCAATTAGAGGTGCTGCCACAATCCCAATAATAGTACAGTGTTTGACTCACAGATATTAAGAAGTTGGCACTTGAAAAATAAAACGAAGCAGTGAGAAGTCATTCTCCTCCCCAGTTCTTACCTGCCCTTTCCTGCTTAAGTACAGCCATGCGAGCCTCCACTGCCTCCAGGAGGAAACCCACAGGCGTGAGTCTGGGATCAGAGACCCAGACCCGACCCCAATAGCTCTCTTTCCTGTCCCCCAGGGAGCCTTGGGTTCCAGCCAAACCAGGCCACCGCCCCCACTCACCAGTCTCAAATCATTCTAGAGCCTCTCACACCTCCAGGCCTTTTGCCTGGCTGGTTCTTGCCTTTCCTTTGCCTGGCCTTGATCCAGCTGAAATGTCTTCTGTCCCCTGAAGCCTTCCCCAGCGACCCAGGCCCAGCAGGCGCTCTCAGAGCCAAGTCACACAATGTGTCATTGTCCCTGAAGAAATGATTTATTGAACACACAGCTTGAAACACAAGCTCATGATACCGTCTAAATACCTCCCGAGCAAAAAGAATGTTCCTTTCTTTTCTGTTTTTATTCTTCCTTTTTGTGTGAGTGTGTGACAGGGTCTCACTCAGTTGCCCAGGCTGGAGTGCAGTGGGGCCATCATAGTTCATTGCAGCCTCAACCTCCTGGGCTCAAGCCATCCTCCTACCTCAGCCTTCCGAGTAGCTGGGACTACAGACACGCACCACTGTGCCCAGATAATTTTTTTTTTTTTTTAATGGAGTTTTGCTCTTGTCCAGGCTGGAGTGCAATGGCGCAATCTCAGCTCACTGCAACCTCCACCTCCCAGGTTCGTGATTCTCCTGCCTCAGCCTCCCAAGTAGCTGGGATTACAGGCATGCGCCACCACAGCTGGCTAATTTTTTGTATTTTTCGTACAGAGAGGGGTTCTCCATGTTGGTCAGGCTGGTCTTGAACTCCCGACCTTAGGTGATCCTCCCATTTCAGCCTCCCAAAGTGCTGGGATTACAGGTGCGAGCCATCACACCTAGCCCACCCAACCTTTTTGGGTTTTTTTGAGACAGAGTCTCACTCTCACTCTGTCACCCAGGCTGGAGTGCAGTGGTGCAATCTCGGCTTACTGTGACCTCCACCTCCCGGGTTCAAGAGATTCTCCTGTCTCAGCCTCCCAAGTAGCTAGAATTATAGGCACCTATCACCACACCCACCTAATTCTTGCATTTTTAGTAGAGATGGGATTTCATCATGTTGGCCAGGCTGATCTTAAACTCCTGACCTCAAGTGATCTGCCTGCCTCAGCCTCCCAAACTGCTGAAATTACAGGCATGAGTCACCATGCCTGGCTGCAGCTAATATTTTTTTAATGTTTTATAGAGACAGGGGTCTCACTATCTTGCCCAGTCTGGTCTTTAACTACTGGCCTCAAGGGATCCTCCCGCCTTGGTCTCCCAAAGTGCTAGGATTCCACGTGTGAGTCACCACACCCGGTCCAGAATGCTCTTTTCTTCTGCACAGGCTTCAGGCTTCATGCTCAGAACAGAGTCTCACTCTGTCATCCAGGTTGGAGTGCAGGGGTGTGATTTCGGCTCACTGCAACCCCTGCCTCTCGGGTTCAAGCAATTCTCCTGCCTCAGCCTCCCAAGTAGCTGGAAGTACAGGCATGCAACACCATGCCTGGCTAATTTTTGTATTTTTATTTTATTTATTTATTTTTGGAGATGGAGTCTTGCTCTGTTACTCAGGCTAGAGTACAGTGGTACCACCTCAGTTCACTATAACCTCTGCCTCCCAGGTTCAAGTTATTCTCCTACTTCAGCCTGCAGAGTAGCTGGGATTACAGGTGCCTGCCACCTTGCCCAGCTAATTTTTGTATTTTTAGTAGAGACGGGGTTCCACCATGTTGGCCAGGCTAGTCTCGAACTGCTGACCTCATGATCCACCTGCCTCAGCCTCCCAAAGTGGGGCATGAGCCAACTCATCTGGCCGACCCCATCTCTAACATAAAAATTTTTTTAAACTGGTGGGGCCTTTGGGAGGAGATTAGGTCATGAGGGTGGAGCCCTCATGAATGGGATTAGTGCCCTTATAAAAGGGACCTGTGGAAGCCTGTTTGCCCATTCTGTCATACGAGGACATGTGAGAAGAGACCATCTATGAGAAATGGTTCCCTTACCAGACACCAAATCGGCCAGCACTTTGATCTTGAACTTTCCACCTTCCACAACTGTCAGAAACTGGCCAGGCACGATGGCTCACATCTGTAATCCCAGCACTTTGGGAGGATGAGGCAGGAGGATCACCTGAAGTCAGGAGGACCTAGGGGAGTTTGTCTGAACACTTCTCGAGTCATTTCAGTAGGACAAACCAAATAAAATGGTGCTAAAGGCAAACATTCAATATACTTCATTTTAAACTACAAAATTAACATATAAAATGCCATGCACAGCAGACACCATTCTTTTTTTTACATATTTACAAATTTACATATCTACTTATCAATATAATTTCTATCTTTACAATTATAAAATTATTTCGAACTGTGGACATACACTTTGTAGCATTCATTTGTTTTATCCTTTAAAAGGCAATTATTTACCAAACCACAGTGAATCCCAGAGGAAGCACATAGGAAAATCATGGAGGGAAAAAAGATTTGAGACAAAATTTGCACACAAGCCTTAAATGAATCTGTATCAGTAAGTCAAATAAATAGTATTTTATTATTAACTAAGTTTCCCCTGCTAGGAAAAACAGAACAAAACAATCCCCATATACTGTACCTTTAAAAATGCTCTGACATTTATAAGCAATTTAGTTACATTCTAGATCCCAATCAGTTGAGTGTAGTAAGGGCTACCTACAATTTAGGCTCAAATAAATACTCTCCATGTAAACTGTGATCATCCTGCATAAACCTGAGGTTGCAGTGGTGGAGGAAGTTTATCATTTTCAATGTTTTCAGAGTCAATAGCTGCTAACGGTTGATTCGGAGGCTTAATTTCCAGCGGGTATTTCTCAACAATGTCTTGAACTTCTCTTGTAATTCCATCTGTCCGATCTATGAGTTCTTCTTCCTGTTTCTTGGCTTCATTCATGATCCTTTCTTGTCGTTCATTCAACTGAGACAGGAGATCCAAGTTCTTATACATTTGCTTGACGTCTAAGCAAGCATCAGGAGACCAACTCTCAGCTTCTTGCTTCCTGGGAGAGGTCTGGCCAGACATGTAGCGATCAAAATCCTCCTGACTTAAATTCAAAGACTGGGCATCTAACTTCTCAATGAAAGCCATGGCACAGCACTACAACAAGAGGACGTTAATACAGTCATATTAGGAAAGCTATGCATACTCAAATCCATTTGTAAAAGTCTTTTGATCACAGAGAATTTAAAATAGAAGCAAAAGTAAACAAAACAAACTCATGAACTTCCGTGTAATTCAGCCTCAAAAATTACCTACTCCTATCCCCGGTCATGCTTCCTGTACACTCCCAGGAGCTCTGGGGCCAATGTCTGGGTACAGCCTCCCCATGTGCACCATGAAGCCATTCTGTCTGAGTCTTCCCAGACCTGCTATCCCCACCCAGGATATAGTCCCCGAGTGGGTGTGGTTCCTCAAGACACTGGTGTGGCACACGGACCTCTGATCCTCAAATAAATATTTTAACATCAAGTGGTTAAAAGAACAGCTCTGAAGTGACAGAACCTGAGTTGACTGTCACCTCTTTCACTTAACAACAGTGAGTGACCCTGGGAAAGTTACTTAAGCTCTCTGAGGTTTCTGTACCTGTAAATGAGGGAAAATACCATCCAGATTTACTGTGAGAATTAACAACATAACACACGTCATGGGCTCCCAAGAGGCCTGCAGTGAGCAATGAATACACGGTAGCAATTACTAGTACAGAAATGCCACTGCAAATGCCCAATTCAACAGACATCTGAGCCAGGTGTGTTGGCTCATGCTTATAATCCCAGCACTTTGGGAGGCCGAGGTGGCAGGATTGCTTGAGACCAGCCTGGGCAATAGTCGGGATAGAAACCTCACCTCTAGAAAAAAGGAATAAAGAAAAAGAAAAACGTGATTCATCCGAGGAGAACGGAAGCGCACGCCCATCTGGCTCATGGTGTGTGTGGAGCTGCTGTGGCCCCTGTGACTGGAGAGAGGAGGTGATTCTAACTCCTCACTTTGGTGAATGGAGACATGGCATGGCCACTAACAGAAATAAAAAATACTGGAAGAGAAACAAACATCTGAAGGGAACGTAGCTCTGAACAAGTTATATTTGAGGTGCGATACAAGTGTGAAGTCAAGACAGGTGACACAGAGCTGTGGGTCATCACTGCACAGGTGAGTGACAGCTCTTTGACAGAGGAGATGGTGCAGGAAGAGATGCAGAGACGATGGAGTCCCAGGGAATGACACAATTCAAGGTGGAAGTAGAAGACACAGACTTTACAAAGAGACAAGGAAGTAGTGGGATTGTGGAAGCCAAGGAACAACACAAGTGGCAGAACAAAGGACTCATGGAGAGTGCTATGAGAAGCGAAGGAAGATCTGTTGGTGATAATAAAGTTGAAATGTAAAATATTCTATTAATATCTGCACTAACACTGAACTGTCTTAGTTTCAAATAATTGATAATGTAATGCCACCAATGCTTCATGATGACAAACTGACATTCAAAGGTGAAATACAAACTGTTTGTAGAAGATGCTCAATTACTTGAATACATGGCTTTTCATTTTCAGAACCTGAGGACCAACCCAGAATGTCTGTATTTAAGGATTTAACCCACAGAGTTTCAGATAAAATGCTGTTGCTAAAATACTAAATACAAGATTATGTTTGCTGTGATAAGAGCAATGGTAGAAAGTATTCAACAAAGCAAAGATTATCTGAGGCAACAGCTTCCTAATTATGATTTCCTTAGGTTACTAAATCGAGTGCCCGCGGGGTTTGTCAGCTGGAAACTTTCTACTTTTGCCAGAGCAGTTTCATTGGAGCAGTGGGTGTAGGGGACGAGACAGACTCTGAGTCAGGCAAGAAGAGGATGAAGAGGGAAGGCACAAATGTACTTAAGTCTGCAGGCCAAGGGCCCTAGAAGCTGCTGAGTGTGTGCAAGCCAGCCACCTCTACTGTTAGTGACTGTGGCTATGCTCGAATGCATCCTGGTCCTCCTTCACTTCTCTCACTACCTGCCATGTCTCCACCTTCACACTTCTCAGGGACTTCCAAGTTGTCTAACCCACTCTGGATAAAGAGCTGAATTCAAAAGGCTCTTCCCTCGCAAGCAAGTGTATGTTTCATTTATATTAAGAAATATAAGGCCAGGAGTGGTGGCTCATGCCTATAATCCCAGCACTGTGGGAGACGGAGGTGGGTGGACTGCTTGAATTGAGGAATTCAAGACCAGCCTGGCTATCAAGGTGAAACCCTGTCTCTACTGAAAATACAAACATTAACCAGGCATGGTGGCACACGCCTGTAATCCCAGCTACCTGGGAGACTGAAGCATGAGAATCGCTTGAACCCAGGAGGCGGAGGTTATGGTGAGCTGAGATCACGCCTTCGTATTCCAGCCTGGGCGACAGAGAGACTCCATCTCAAAAAAAAAAAAAAAAAGATATATGAGTACTTCTAATCTCATTCTACATGGGCCACTTAAACATTTTTAGTACTACGGATTAAATCACCATGTGCCTGGGAGGATGGAAAACGGTATGAATAAAGGTGAAAGCATCACTCTGATCAAGAGCATTCCCAAGCCCCTTTACCTGCAAATCACACTCCCAAGATGCTGGTGACTAGGGTAACACGTAGCTGAACACAATGGTGGAGAGTGATGAGTGATGGGGCAGGTCCAGGTTTGGAGGAACCTGAGGCTTCTACACTTTTTGGAATCTACTTACAGGAAAAGGGAAAAAAAGTGACAAATACAAAAGTAGGTATAAATGTGAATACATACTTAGAATCTAGAAATAAATCATGACATATTTCTAGAGATTCATGTACCTGTTTTGAGATCTTTTTTGGCAATTTATCAGAAATGCTCCCTATGCATCCTGGCTTCCCCTCGCCATCGCTTAGTTACCAGGCTCTCAACACAAAAAACCAAGTCCATAAGCTGCCCCAAGGATCCAAATTCATTAGCTTCACAGTATATTCAGTTGAAAGCAAATAAGCAGAGTTTAGTAGGAAGAAAAAGAAAGAACACAGGTCAGGAGCAGTGGCTCATGCCTGCAATTCCAGCTCTTATGGAGGTTGAGGTGGGAGCACTGCTTGAGCCCAGGAGTATGAGGCCAGCCTGGGCAACACAGTGAGACCCCATCTCTAAAAAATAAAAAATTATCCCAGTGTGATGGTGCATGCCTGTAGTACCAGCTACAGCAGGCTGAGGTGAGAGGATTGCGTGAGCCTAGGAGGTCAAGGCTGCAGTGAGCTACGATTGTACCACAGCACTCCAGCCTGGGTGACAGAGTGAGACTCTGTAGAAAAAAAAATACATAAATAAAAGAAAAAAAAGGGTGGGAAGTATTCAACCTTATTAACTGATACATAATTAGATACTGTCTTGCCTATAATCAATAACCACTGTAACAACATAATACTTGAATATCATTTCACATCCTCTGAACTGACCTTTAAAAAAAATCTCAGTATTCAATTCTTACAACTTGAGAAATAAAACAAAAAAATCAATCTGAGATCCTCTATAAAAATGAATCAAAGTGCAAGATTTGCCTTATTCATGGTTGAACAAGCCCAGCCAAGTGAAGGACTCTTCTACCCAGGACCATGGGGAGTGATGCCCAACGCATGTCATCTGTTTCCGTAGGACAAACACAAGCTCTGATCAAGTGCTGGGAGGCAGAGTGTCTGTATGGCCTGGTCCTTGTGCTCCCTGATGCAAAGTGAGCTTCCTCAGCCATGCTGCCTTCTCAAACAGGAGCATTCACCTGTCACAGGCCTGAGTCATCTGTCACATCCCCAAAACCACCACCTTCCTAGTCCTTCTCTACAACACCAAGAACTCACTGACTCACCAGATTGGTGAAATAGTAGCCATCCTCTCCAGTCATCAGTCAGCTTGGATTGCAGAAGCGTGTGATGTACTGGATATTAGACTGAAGGCGTGGGGGGTTGCCCTTCAAAATGATGTAGATGAGGGTGGGGAGGAAGTCATCCGCTGACGCCAGCTTGTTCGTGGTGATCTTAATGGCATTGAAAATGTGCTTGCTGCACTTGGTGATGCAGGCCAACTTGTCTCGAGGCACACGCTTGGAGTCCATTTCAATGATATCTACAAAGCAGAAAAGACAGTATTTCCCATGAGAAAAGAATCACAAAAAAGAAGCAATAGGAAAACCATGTTTTATCTCTAAAGTTATGAAGGAATCCTCACTAACCCCCTTTCCAGCAGTTAACTTAGTGTATACATGACTTACTAAATATGATCTCATACTCACAGAAAACAGAACCAAGAGCCAGGTACTACACAGTGTGCCCTACAAGCACATTTCTCTAATCCTCAGATTATGCAATGGATACTCATATATTTTTCTTTCTCTTTCTTTTTTTTTTTTTTTTTTGAGGTGGAGTTTCACTGTTGTTGCCCAAGCTGAAGTGCAATGGCACAATCTTGGCTCACCACAACCTCCACTTCCCGAGTTCAAGTGATTCTCCTGCCTCAGTCTCCCGAGTAGCTAGGATTACAGGCATGAGCCACTACGCCCGGCTAACTTTGTATTTTTAGTAGAGATGGGGTTTCTCCATGTTGGTCAGGCTGATCGCGAACTCCCGACCTCAGGTGATCCACCTGCCTCCTCCTTCCAAAGTGCTGGGATTACAGGCCTGAGCCACAACGCCTGGCTGCAATGGATACTCTTATTAATACTATTTACTTTAGTGATGAGGGGGCTGAGGTTCAGAGAGGTTAAATGATTTGCCCAAGATCATACAGACAGCAGGTAGCAAGGCAGGAATTTGAAACTATGTCTCTCTGACTGTAAAGCCCACACTCCCTTTTTTTTTTTTTTTTTTTTTGAGATGGAGTTTCACTCTTTGTTACCCAGGCTGGAGTGCAGTGGCCTGATCTCTGCTCACTGCAACTTCCGCCTCCCAGATTCAAGCGATTCTCCTGCCTCAGCCTTTCAAGTAGCTTAGATTACAGGCGCCCACCACCACGCCCAGCTAATTTTTGTATTTTTAGTACAGACAGGGTTTCACCATGTTGGCCAGGCTGGTCTTGAACTCTTGACCTCAGGTGATCTGCCCGCCTTGGCCTCCCAAAGTGCTGGGATTACAGGCGTAAGCCACTGCGCCTGGCCAAGCCCACAATTCTAATCACAATGTAAGCTGCCTCTGAGCTCCATGGAGAAGGAAGAAGTTGTCTGATAATCTTTTTATTGCTTCTGTGCATCTGTTACATTTTAGAATGTTTTCGACAATCTCAATTTGCATACCGCTTTTTAGAAATGTGGCTACCACACAAAGCATCTTTCTACTGGATGCGAGAATACAAAAATCAGCCGGCGTAGGGGTGCATGGATGTAGTCCCAACTACTCTTCAGTTGGCTGAGGCAGGAGAATGGCTTGAGCCCCAGAGGTTGAGGCTGCAGTGAGCTACGATCACATCACTGCACTCCAGCCTGGGAAACAGAATAAAATCATGCATAAAAAAAATAAAAAATAAAAAAAGCTATTGTCGCCGCTGGCTGAGCGTGCTGGGCCGGCCCCGCTGTGGGGCCGCGCGGGGACGGACGCGGGGGCAGAGCCCGGGCGCCCATGGCCTGGGCCCACGCGTCTGAGCGGTGCTGCGTGCCTACCCCCGGTGCTGGCGCCCAGCACCGAGGGGCTGCCGCGCACCTTCCTGCAGAGCCTGCCCACCCTGTTGGACATCCTGGACGACCGGAGGCGCGGCTTGCGTGTACCTGCGCAAAATCCAGTCCCGCTGGCAGGGCGCCGACGCGCAGGAGCTGCCCCGTGGGGTGCTGGAGGGCCTGCGCCAGGTGGCCCTGGCCGGCGGCTACCTGACCTTCGAGTGCTTTGTGGCCGGCCTGCGCACCTCGCTGCTGAGCGCCAACTGCGACCCCCGGGACCCCACGTGCGCCCCGGCCCGGCCTGGGGACCAGCCGCCGCAGCGCCTCGTGTTTGCGCTGGACAACGGGCCACTGACGGTCCTGGAGAAGCCCCTGCCCAGGTCCAGGCGGCGCAGCCCACAGCCCGGAGCAGCTGTGTGCCCCAGCCGAGGCACCATCGTGCCCCACGCAGCCCGAGCAGTCCCAGAGCGCGAGTGCGGACACAGGTGCATCGGCCTGTAGGGCCCTGGAGGCGGACTCAGGGGATGCCCGGCGGACCCCCAGTGCCCAAGAGGAAGTCAGAGGCACACCATCACCAGCGGCATGGACTGCGGCCTGCTGAAGCAAATGAAGGAGCTGGAGCAGAAGGAGGTGCTGCTGCAGGGTTTGGAAATGATGGCAGAGACGCGACTGGTACCAGCAGCAGCTACGAGTGCAGGAGCGCCAGTGCCGCCTGGGTCAGAGCAGAGCCAGCGCCGACTTTGGGGCTGCAGGGAGCCCCCGCCCACTGGGGCGGCTACTGCCCAAGGTACAGGAGGTGGCTCGGTGCCTGGGAGAGCTGCTGGCTGCGGCCTGTGCCAGCCGGGCCCTGCCTACGTCCTTCTCCGGGCCCCTCTGCCCTGCCCTGACGTCCACCTCGTGCCCGGGCTGGCAGCAGCAGACTATCCTTATGTTGAAGGGGCAGAACCGACGCCTCATCTGGGAGGTGACCGAGGAGAGTGGGCGCATCATGCAGCTGGAGCAGAAGTCGGCTTAAGCAGCTGTTTGAGGCCCACGCCCTTAGCCAGCAGGATGTGGGGGGACCTCTGGACTGCACCTTCATCTAGCCCATGTGGGCTGAGTGGACCCCCAGGGCAGGCCTGGCACTCAGCCTTCGAGATCGGGCGCCCTGTCGCACCCTGGCTCTGTCTGGAGAGCCCCTGCAGGCCCAGGCAGTCCCGGAGTGCGGGCGCCTTCCTGCCCCACTTGCTATCCAGGCTCCCCAGGCTTGCCCCCCGCTGGTTCCCGCACCCAGCCCTTGACTCGGTTTTGGTTCCTCGTGCTGACATGGGCTGGGGCTCTCTTGAGTCCGCATGGTCCGCAGTTACTACTGCCGCTGTTAGGGGACAGTGGGGGACTCCTCCACGAGTTACCGCCTCCCCGTTTCCAGCGGTGCTGCCCTAGGTCCCATCTCCAGGAAAGGCAAGGCTCAAGCCAGGCTGCACTTCCGACAACGGCCAGCAGAGGGGGGCCGGGCGGCTCCGATGCGGCGCTGAGGCTGCACTCGAGACCGGGGGTGCAAGGGCAGCTTCCTCCCCTCAACCAGGGCACCAGGACAAGGTGGCTGTTGCTAAGACAGGGGCAGATGGAGGGGGTGGGGATGGCCTCTAAGCGGGGGATGCCCGAGCCCCAGGGATGGCGGTCGGACTTCGGGTCCCGGCCAAGGCTGAGGGACTGGCTGCAGCAGATCGGGGAGCCAGGGAGGCGACAGCTTAGCCTGCGTATGCCTCCCGCAGACCCCGGGGTGATGGCCTTCCTCATCCTGGCCAGGACGCTGCCCCCCGTTGAGTCCCACAGAACAACCTGTGAGCCTGGCTCCCCAGGAGGGGGTTCACCCTGGGGCCCCAGGCACGTCCTAGGCAGAGCCTGTGCCCCCAACTCAGGATTCCCACGGTCTGGGGTCCTGCTCACCCCCGCCCCGTTTCCTCCCACACCCAGCCTGACCCCAGGTTTCAGCGGGGAGAGGCCACTTCCCTCAGCCAAGAAAAACGAGAATCCCCAGGGTACAAGAGGAGGCTGGGGTAGGTCCCCTTGGGCGTCACTCCCTGCCCCCCTGCCTAGGCCCACTCCTGCAGGTGCTGGGGTACGCACTGGTGGGAGGCCCTGTTCAGCCCATCCTGGAGGGTCCCAGTGCCACCAGAGCCAGGGGCATGACAACATCATGGATAGGTTCTGCAGCCCAGGGACCCCCAATGCAGGGTCAGTGTGTGTGGGGTACAGGGTCCCCTTGTGCCCAGTGCACTTTGGTGCACTGTCCCACAAGGCACCCCTGTCTCAGAGGAGGTATCCTGGCAGGCAGCGTAGCAACTCCCTTCCAGAACCCAGCTCCACACTAACCTGCCCACAGCAACCCCTCAGAGCCACATCCCCTGCTGCACCTGGCCTGCAGGGGTGTCCCAGGACAGACCCAAACCAGCCCAGCGTGCAACTGCCCTCCTACCCCGAGGATGGGAGTGAGCTTTCCAAGGGACATAAGGAATCCAGGCCTGGACCTCCTGGGAGGGTAATGGAGTAGGTCCTGAAGGCCTGTGCCCCACAGCCCCAGCACAAGGTGGACTGCAGTGCAGTGGGTGGGCCAGCGGCAGCCTGGGAGAAGCCACCATCACCCCACCCCCATCAGCAGGCTGCAGTCGGACCATTAGGGCCTCCCCACATCTGCCTTTGAGGGTGCCTGTCATGCCCTGGGAGATCCTAGCATCTTTACAGGACTGGAAGCAGGAGACAGAACAGTGTCTGACCCGGGCTCGCAGATGGTTTGAATGGTGAGTAAGACAGGGTTTTATTGGGTGAAAAGGAGGAAAAGGGGGAAACGGGGACTCTCACAAGGTCAAAGTCCCTGCCTCTAGCCGCCAACAGCTAGAATCCCAGGTTCTACATAGAAAGAAGAGGGGCCAGGCTCCCCGCTACTACAAAAGGCTGCGCAACTTCCCGAAGCTCCACCCCAGTGCACAGGCCGGTTGGAGTTTTTCCAGGGGGCTCCACTCCAGTGCACAGGCCAGCTGGAGTTTTTCCAGGGACCCCTTTCTACCTAGCAGTCTCACCATGACCATCTCATTCTTTTTGCTATATCTACATAGTCTTACATAAATTTAATACATGTTTTGATAATTTACATATTTTATGGACATTTCTATTTATCTAACCCACTGAATCATTTTTGGTGGCTTTATAACATTCCATTATATTAACTGACTTATTCTACCACTGTGCATTTGAGTTGCTTCCCCTCTTTCATTGTTGTGCATCGTAGCTATAAATAATTTTGTAAGGACTATCTTCTTTTGGGTTACTTCTCTGTGATACATTTCCAAAAAGTGGCATTAACCGCTTACTAAGAATAAATAACGTTATAGCTCTAAGCATCTATTGCTACTCATACTCCTCAGAAACTCAGTGCACACTGTCATTAACCACGTGTATGTGCTTATTTCCCTATGGCCCTTACAACATTGGGTCTGATAATTTTCATTTGGTTTTACTGATTTTATAGGTGTAATATATGTATTTGTTTCTCACTTTCTACCAAAGAGTATTTAAAGTCTATTTAAAAGATAAATGCAGTTCAGCACAAGAGACTAGAAAATAAAAAGAATAACAAATAACTGTAATCCCAGTGCTCTGGGAGGCTGAAGTGAGAATATCGATTGAGCCTAGCAGCTCGAGACCAGCCTGGGCAACATAGTGAGACTCCATCTCTAGTAAATACAGATAGATAGGTATTAAACAATTTTTTTAAAAGTTTAAACAATAGGCCAGGTGCAGTGGCTCACCCTGTAATCCCAGCACTTTGGGAAGTCGAGGCAGGCGGTTCACCTGAGGTCAGGAGTTCATAGACAAGCCTGGCCAACATGGTGAAACTGTCTCTACTAAAAACACAAAAATTAGCCGGGCGTACTGGCATGCGCCTGTAATCCCAGCACTCAGGAGACTGAGGCAGCAGAATCGCTTGAAGCCAGTAGGTGGAGGTTGCAGTGAGCCGAGATCGTGCCATTGCACTCCAGCCTGGGGGACAAGAGCGAGACTTCATCTCAAAACAAAACAAAACAAAAATTTAAACAGTAAGTAAACAAAAACAAATAAACAAAAGAAACATGGAGAGACCCCAAAAGCAGAGCCACAGATGACAAGACAGAAATGTTTTCCTGGAAGATGTCTAAATTAGTCAAGTCAGCCCATACATCTGCCTCTAACTAAACTTTTTAGCAGTCATCACTAAGATGAAAACAGTTACATAATTCAGGGTTCAAAAGACGAAAGCAAATGAATTCTTCAGGTGAAATTCTGACACCAAAATCAAAAATTTCTCCCAAGGGTTCTCACAAGGACATCACGGTAGAAGAGCATGAATAAGGCTGAGAACAAACTCCCAGGACTGGCTGTCACAGACCTCATCTACACAGGCCATTGACATCACACACCAAGGGCCGATACATCCTGTGGAAGCCTGCAACAGTCTGACGGTCTGGCTTAAGTCTAAAAGGATGGCAGGACTCTCGGGGTGGCGGGCAGTCACCTCGTTCCCTCAGCGAAAAAGGCCAACCACTCACGGTACTTTGTGATCACCGTGACTGCAGCCCTCGTTAGTGTCGTCTACTTACCCATATACATGCCATTTGGTGAATTAAGATTGATCCCTCATCTATAAAGGCCTAGGTACGCCGAGTGCAGTGGCTCATGCCTAGAATTACAGCACTTTGGGAGGCCGAGGCAGGCGGATCACAAGGTCAGGAGATTGAGACCATCCTGGCTAATATGGAGAAACCCCGTCTCTACAACAGAATACAAAAAATTAGCCGGGTATGGTGGCATGCGCCTGCAGTCCCAAATACTTGGGAGGCTGAGGCAGGAGAATCGCTTGAACCTGGGAGGCAGAGGTTGCAGTGAGCCGAGATTGCACCACTGCACTCCAGCCTGGGCGACAGAGACGCCATCTCAAAAAAAAAAAAACAAAGCCTAGGTACTACCTTTAGTAAAGTTTAGATATTTCATTATATTAAGCTCATTTATATTCATGACTTCCCAGTGTTGCCTTCCACTTTATCTGAGTTTTATTTTTTATTGTACAGACTTTTAAAAAGTTAAAAACAATTCTTTTGGCCAGGCGCAGTGGCTCACATCTGTAACCCCAGCACTTTGGGAGGCTGAGGCAGGTGGATCACCTGAGGTCAGGAGTTTTGAAACCAGCCTGGCCAACAGGGTGAAACCCCATCTCTAATAAAAGTACAAAAATTAGCCAGGTGTGGTGGTGGGCACCTGTAGTCCTGGCTACTCGGGAGGCTGAGGCAGGAGCATTTCTTAAACCTGGGAGGCAGAGGTTACAGTGAGCCGAGATGGCGCCATTGCAATCCAGCCTGGGCAACAGAGTAAGACTTCATCTCAAAAAAACAAAACAAAACAGAACAAAAACAAAAACCAATTTTTTTTTAAGTTTTTAATTTTCCCTTTTTTTTATTTTTAAAAAATGTATAGAGACAAGGTCTCACTATGTTGCCCAGGCTGGTGTCAAACTCCTGGGCTCAAGTGATCCTTCTGCCTTCACTTCCCAAAGTGCTAGAATTACAGGTGTTAGCCACTGCATCAGGGCAAAACAATTTTTCAAAAGTTCAATTTTAGCTCCTCTCCACAGCTGAAATACATGTTCTTATCTACCTCCCCCCAACCAAAGTCTGGCTCTCTTGTACAGGCTGGAGTGCAGTGAGTGGAGTGATCTCACTGCACCCTCTGCCTCCCAGGTTCAAGCGATTATCCTGCCTCAGCCTCCCAGCTAGCTAGGATTACAGGAGTGCACCACCACGCCCAGCAAATTTTTGTTTTTTTGTTTGTTTGTTTTTTGAGACAGTCTCGTTCTATCACCCAGGCTGGAGTGCAATGGTGTGATCTCGGCTCACTGCAACCTCTGCCTCCTGGTTCAAGTGATTCTCCTGCCTCAGCCTCCTGAGTAGCTAGGACTTGCCACCACGCTGGCTAATTTTTGTATTTTTAGTAGAGACAGGATTTCACCATGCTGGCCAGGCTGGTCTTGAACTCCTGGTCTCCAGTAATCCAGCTGTCTCGGCCTCCCAAAGCTCTGGGATTAAAGGCATGAGCCACCACACCCAGTCTATATCCTAATCTACTTTCTTCTCAAGTTTTTCATGTTTAGCTCTTTGATTTGGCTGGAATGCAAGGTGCATGGTACGAAACACAGAACTAAAATAAACTCTACACAGGTATCTGTCAGCAGCAGCATTTAGTAAAGTGCGATCTTGTTCCCCCTCCTCCTCCTCCCAGTTGTCATATAAATTGCTCCTCAAAAATTAAATCTATTTCTGAAATCTCTGGTTTATTTCACTGTTCTGTATTTTCATTTTTTATCCAAATCTCATCTAGGTATGATGACTTTCATTTTAGAATATATTTAAAAGTCTGCTGGATTTAGATTCACAAATTCTTGCTTTTTACCGCTCACAAAAAAAAAAAAAAAAAAAAATCATATGGTATATTTGTTTCATTGTTTTTCTAGAATAAATAATATAACATTGTAATTTAAATGATATTTTAAGTGTTTATACTGGCCTGCAAAGTATTTTTTTTTTTTTTTTGAGATGCAGTCTCGCTCTGTCAACCTGGCTGGAGTGCAGTGGCATGATCTCAGCTTACTGAAACCTCCGCCTCCCGAGTTCAAGCGATTCTCCTGCCTCAGCCTCCTGAGTAGCTGGGACTACAGGTGTCCTCCACCATGCCTGGCTAATTTTTGCATTTTTAGTAGACACAGGGTTTCACCACATTGGCCAGGCTGGTCTCGAACTCCTGACCCCAAGTGATCCGCCCACCTCAGCCTCCCAAAGAGCCAGGATCACAGGTGTGAGGCACCATGCCCCGCCAACATCAAACTGTCTTTTAATTCTTTAGATGAACTTCTAATTTGCTACATTAAATTCTCAATATTTAACATTCTTTATTGCTGTGGTCTTTAAAAATTATTATTTAAAAAAGTATGCTAGGCTGTTTAATTTTCTTATCACTAGTATGTACACTGTAAGTAAATTTTTTAGACTTATCTTGCCATGTTGCTGTATTTGTACTTTTATTACCATTCTGTTTTCCCTTGGATTTTCCTAAGATTATTTTTTCCTGGATTTCCTAAAAATTACATTTGCATTCCTTCTAAAAGCACTCATTACATGATGAGTGGAACTCAAGCCACTGTACCAATTATACAAAAAGGACAAGAAAATGCTCAGATGGCTTTCAATTTAAATGGGAAGACTGAATGCAATCATTATAATATTCTACAATTACAAACAAGAAGGACAAAGTACCGTGGGGCACACTGTAAGTCTCACTTTTTCTTACTGGAGCTGTCTCCTTCTCTAGATCTAAGGTACGGTGGTAGCAGCAGGAAGTGTGCTTAAACCCAGGAGGCAGAGCTTGCAGTGAGCTGAGATCCAGCCACTGCACTCCAGCTTGGGCGACAGAGCAAGACTCCATCTCAAAAAAAAAAAAAAAAAAAAAGAAATGGCATTTCACTACATTGCCCAGGATGGAGTATAGTAGCTATTCACAGACTTAATTATAGCTCACCACAGCCTCACATTACTGGGCTCAAGCAATCCTCCTGCCTCAGCCTCCTCCTGGGTAGTGAGGACTACAGGTACACACTGCATGCCCAAATCTGTCCTTTTAGTTCATGTATTTTCTGCAAAAGCTTATCCATTCATTTAATCTTCTTAGGTAGTTTACACATGGTTTTACATCTTTCATTTGCACCAAATTTTAGCATTTAACTTAGAACAAACCATATTCATTGTTGTGATTATTATTATAGGTTTGAGCATTCCTAACCCAAAAATCAAAAATCTGAAATACTCTAAAATCCCAAATTTTTCAGTGGCTACATGACACCACAAGTGGGAAATTCCACACCTGGCCTCATGTGATGGGCTGTAGTCAAAAAGCAGCCAAAACTGTTACATGCACAAAACTGCTTAAAATGTGATATAAAATTACTTTCAGGCTATGTATGTAAGGTATAGATACAACAAATGAATTCTGTGTTTGGACTTGGGTCCCAGTCCCAAATTATCTTATATATGTGTAAATATTCCAAAATCTGGGAAAACCACAAAAATCTGAAACACTTCTGGTCCCAAGGCTTTCGGATAAGGGATACTCAACCTGTAGTGCTTGCTTCCAACTAGAAACTCTCTGAGCTCCTTTTAGAGGCTCAAGCGGCCTGTCTTACTGGTGTCAAGGGATCACGTTCTCCTCCCCCAGCTCCGCACAACCCCTGTAATTTTACAATACAATGCAGAAAACTCCTTTTCTATTTCTACCACAGTTTCTACTCCAGTAGAGTATTTATTTCATAATGTAAAAGAACTCCCCTGCCACTCTGTCTCTCATCCCGCTTTCCATTCTTGTAGGACTTACACTATGTTACAGATCTGCTTGTTGTCCATTTCCCCCACTAAAATGTTAGCTCCACGAGGGCACCGTTCACCACCATATCCTCACGCCTAGAACAGGGCCAGGCACGTGGTTAGTGCTCCGTATGGGTTGACTGAATGAATGTGGCCATTTATTACCATTCCTCCCTTTATAAGATGGTGAAGACAATTCTCCATAGATCTCTTTCTACCCATCTGTGAGCAAACACAATGACTGCCTTTGTTTTGCAACACCTTTTCAAGGATTTCTGTATAGCAAACAGCTTTAGGAGACAGAGATAGTACCTCCTTCAAGAGAAAAGGCTAGACCGCTTACTGTGTAATAAGGATCCCTAAGCCCAAGGTTCCTCTCCTCTAATACAACTCACTGCATGCACAGGCTTTCCCTGGTCTTCTCTGCATTATCCCATAGGAACAGACACTCAGGGGATAAGCACAAATGCAAATGCTCTGGCTACTGCTGCTGCTGTAAGAAACTGGCCTTTGTCTCTGACCCAGGAGACTCGTGTCTTTGGCCAGTATCTGTGAAACCGTGGCAGGTTAAGGTTAATTTGTTAGCCTGCAAATAAGGTAACTCTCAGGCCCCCCTCAGCGTTTGCCAATGGAGCAAAGTGAGAGCAGGTTTGTGTTGGTAAGTTCTTTTAGGTTCTACAAAACTCCAACAGGTTTGTCATAGTTTTCCAAGAAAAAAAGATAACAGAGCAGTGAAAGTAAACCCTTTTCCTCAAGTACTCTCTAACCACTGTAAGGGATCATCTTTTCTATAACATCTGAGTAAAGCTGTCGTTTTATTTTTCTAAAATAAATTTATTTGTGATTAAAACGTTGACAAGTGGGTGTCTTTGACTATTATGCTGAGAGGCACTCTGTACACTTTCTTAACGGTCTGAGATCTTTGTTTCCACTTTGAAAACCTCTGACTATTTTCCTTGACCATGTTTTCTGTGTATTTCATCTGGAACTCCCGTGATTACAATGGGAATCGCCACAGTCTATTTTCTGGGTTCATTAAGTTTTGTCTGTACTGCTGTTAATTGTTTAAACTATTTAGGTTTTAGTTTTGATGTCCATTTTTTTTTAACCAATTTGTGCTGCCTTAAGTAGTTTTTTTAAAGGAAAATAAACATATGAGGGCTTTAATCCTCTTGAAAAATGAAATACTAACATTTAAAGTGTGCCAAGCATGCAGTCCTCACATTCTGAGAAAGTCCATCTCACCAGGGAATATATCTTGAGGTCATTAGTAACTAGTAGAACACAGATTTAAACATTTCCACATTTAGATGAAGAAAACAGGGCAAAACTAACTGATTTTCTCAAATTCAATTACTGGCTAAATAAAGGTGGTGGGAACTGTTAAGGTACATATGCTCATTTTGCATCTCCAAAAACAAACCAATCAAAAACCAGAAATCTGTCATTTTTAGCAGCTAGACAGTGTCTAAGGAACTCATGTTCTTCACAAAGGGCATCATAAAATTATTTTTAGCATAAGAAATGTTTCGACCCTAGCTTTCCCTTTATTGAACGAAATGTGTAGTGGGCTAAGAAATCCAGTAACTCCCATGCTACAAGCTGCACAAGAGACACACAGGGCAGACAGGAGTGTCCAGATTGCCAAAAAGCAGAATTCCCAAAGACATTTTGTTCATTTAAAATACTTTGATGTCACTAGAGTCTGAGCAGATACAGTGTGATTCATGAAACTCTAGTAGTTTCCTACTGGCCTTTTTTTACTAAGTAAGTGGAATGATTAAACATGTGGTACTAAAAATCAGAGAACACTCCTGAATACGAGTTCATTAATGTAACTGTGAGAACAGCTTACTGGGCTGTTTACCCACTGGTTACTTCTGCTTTCCAACCTTGGGGAAAGTCAAAAGTATTCATAGATGAGAAAAGGTGAAACGGCTTTTCATGAATTATGGCAAGTGATTTAAAGAAAAAAAAAAGTCTTGTAAGAGGCAGCTAAGCCTCCTTCACCACACCAACAAGGGCGGGTCTAAGGGGCTGCCCATGCAGCTTGAACCTCACTTTAGTAACCAGAACCACTGGGCTCAGCTCTTTCCCCTAAACCAGCATGTGGAACAAGACCTCATGCTAGATCTTCCTGTGATTCGTAAGTGTGACGGCTGGGTTTTCACGCTGGGTTTTCATGTGTGAGATATGCCTCCCTCAAAGCTTGTTACAACACTGGCACATTGCCTGTCGGATGTGAACAAAGATGAATAAAAGACCGCATGCTCATAAGGGTGGAACTTGGCACTGACAGGGTTCAGCTTGGCAGTGCTTGCTGAACACTTCCTGAATCTGGACTTCACTCATTGTGAGAGTCTCACAGAGGTTCTTCAGGTGAGGGTTATTGTCTTTAATTTCTTCTTCTGGAACACACAGTGTTGCCTTCTTCAAAACATCTGCCACCTCTAACAAGTCCTTGCAGAAGCCCTGAATGCTATACATATTTGCCTCCTCCACCAATTTTTGGCTGCTTTGCTGCGAGCCCTCAGTATCTGCCAATGCTTGCTTATCTTCTTCCACAGCCTCCTTCAGCTGCTCTTCTAACTTGACTTCTTCCATGAGTATCTTGTCTGTAGGGAGTATCTGTCCCCCATTTGGTTTGGATCCACGTCCTCTTCCAAGTGCTGGCAACTGTTCTTTTGTTTTGTAGTTGTGTGCAGAACTGAGGAGAAGGCCTGGAGACACTGCCAACACTGGGAGACTGCGTGACACCAGCCTCACGGATGGAGCCACCATGGCTGCCCCGGGATGACGATTTAAGTTTCCCCTCGCCTATTACTATATGCTTCTATGACACATTTTTAATTTTTTTATTCCTTCAATATAATTATCAAATACATCTTATATCTACTTTTTTTCCTTATGACATAGATTCTGAGAGCTAAGAGCTACTTCCACTGCCTCACTTCTCATCCTCAGTGCTTCTAATTTTAAAATTGGGTCCTGGGTTGCTACCCCTGCTGAAGTTCTCACAATAATTAAAGTCTATTTGCTGGTTAAAGTTGCTCTGTTTTGGATACATACTTCTGTTCTTCTAACTGTAAGTACACAGCAGGGCAAATTACGCCTTGCATAAATACACAGTTTAGAACAGTGGAGTCATTGTAAGGTACAGGAGGACACTTATCTCTGCTTATTCCGGGAAAGATCATGGGAATGAAGATATAGCCATGTCTTAAATTGTGTATTTTTTGTCCTCATTCAGGTACAAAGCTTTAAGTCCATATATCAGTATCAGACTTTTTTTTTTTTTTTGAGACAGAGTGTTTTGCTCCTGTTGCTCAGGCTGGAGTGCAATGGCGCAATCTTGGCTAACTGCAACCTTCACCTTCCAGGTTCAAGTGATTCTCCTGCCTCAGCCTCCCTAGTAGCTGGGATTATAGGCGCCCGCCACCATGCCCAGCTAATTTTTTGTATTTTTAGTAGAGACGGGTTTTCACTATGTTGGCCAGGCTGGTCTCGAACTCATGGCCTCAGGCGATCCACCTGCCTCAGCCTCCCGAAGTGCTGGGATTACTGGCGTGAGCCACATAAATAAATCAGGCACAATCTAATTCAAAACAAAAAAGGCAACATCTTTTCTAAAATATTTTTTATCTCAATGGAAAACCAAAGATTGTGCTGACATTGGTATGATTAGAAAAAAATTCTTTAGTGTTTGGAAGTGAATCCTTCTCTGTCTGATAATTCTGCTTCTAGTCATGATGGAATACTCTGATCGCATCAGGTTTACCCTACTATCTTAACAAATTGGAAGGTCAGACAAATATATGAACAAAAGGTTTTCAGACACTGGATGACAGGCAAACAGCAGATTAACTCCTGAAAGAAGGGAAACAAACACAGTCTGTCCTAGAGTGTTCCAGCTCACTGCCGGGAGAGTTTTAAAGTCATGGCACAGGGAGGGACCACTCAAACAGAAACTAGCTGACTTGGTGAATTGAGGAGACAGCATCTGGAGTTCAGGGAGGCCAATGTGACCAGAATCTGCATGGCAAAATATCATGCAAATGCTATGAAGGGGAGAGGGCTACACAGAAAAAGCTCCAGGTATCTGCAGAGGGTTCCCTTAAGTGTGGCTGACTAGGGCACATTCGTATGAGGAAATTACCTAAGATGAGAGAAAGAACACCAAGCAACATGCAGGACCACAGCACAAAGGACGGGAGGAAGAAATCTAAGAATCCTGTTTAAGATTCTTATGTGTAAAGTGGTATAATACTATTGTTTTAATTTTTTTTCTTTTTTCTGTAAAGTGGTATAATACTATTTGAAGGTAGGTAAGTTAAAGATGTATTCTGTAAACCCCAGAACAACCAGTAACAAAAACCAAACCAACCAAAACAGAACTAAGAGGTATAGCTAACAAGCTGATAGTGGAGATAGAGGTGTGGTCATAAAGCAAGCAAGAAAAGAGGAGAAAAGGAACTAAGACGAGATGAGACAAACACAAAGAGCAAGATGGCAGGGGTAAACTCTCCCTTATCAAAAACCACATTAGGCCAGGCGTGGTGGCTCACGCCTGTAATCCCAGCACTTTGGGAGGCTGACGCGGGCAGATCATCTGAGGTCAGGAGTTCAAGACCAGCCTGACCAACATGGAGAAACCCCGTCTCTACTAAAAATACAAAAAATTAGCAGGGCATGGTGGTGCATGCCTGTAATTCCAGCTACTTGGGAGGCTGAGGCAGGAGAATCGCTTGAACCCGGGAAGCAGAGGTTGTGGTGAGCCGAGATCATGCCATTGCACTCCAGCCTGGGCAACAAGAGCGAAACTCTGTCTCAAAAAAAAAAAAAAAAAAAAAAAATCACCTTAAATATAAGTGCTATAAACAGTCTGATTAAATGTCAGAGATTATCAGATTAGATTAAAAAACAAGACTCCACTTCATGTTGTCTGTAAGAAATTTACTATAAATATAAAGATACAAATATGTTAAAAACTAATGAAAGGAAGATGATACTCTGAAACAATGAAAAAGAGCTTAATGGTTATACCAATGTTAGACAAAGTAAACTTAAGAACATGAACCATATTACCAAGAACAGAGAGGGGTATCTCATCATAAAAAAGGGGTTAATTCTTCAAGAAGACACAGCAATCCTAAATATGTATATACTAATAACACTGCTTCAAAACACATAAAACAAAATTTGACGGAACTGAAAGGAGAAACAAATTCACAATGATATTTGGAGATTTCAGTATTCCTCACTTAGTAATTGACAGAGAGGTGATTTTTAAAACGTCAGTAAAGACAGAAAACTTAAATGATGCTATCAACCAACTTGACCTATCTGGCTCTGGTAGAACACTCAACCCAGTAAAAACATAATACATATTCCATCTGACAAAATAATAATGGTAGTAACTTACACAGAGATAATGCCTATTAAGCACTAAGTACTTTTACAATGCTATTTTGTATAATCCTCACAAGTCTATCAGGTTATACACTTATGATATTTACAAATGAGGAAGCTGAGGCTTGAATACGTTAAGTAACTTGAATAACGTTGCAGTCACTTATACAGTAAAGACTGGAATTGGAACCCAGGTCTGTGCGCTTAAATCCAAGGCCTGAGCTGTTGATGATGCTACAACTACCTCAGTAAGCCAAAGAGAGGACTGAAGACTCTTCAGAAGAACACCAATCCCTCTGACTCTGGAGGTCTGTAGGCCAAAGACATGAAAACCCTACTCATTTCCTTTATTGTTTTGCTTACAACATGCTTCCCTCCCACACATACTTATCCTAAGAGACAATTTGCTTAAAAAAAAATCCCCTTTTAAAATATAAATGACAATTCTACTAGCTAGTTATGATCATATAACTTACTAAAATCAACACTTGGTTGTTTTTCTCTAAGTTTTCTAAAAATCAACCCCTACTAAGAGTTCAGAAGTTTGGATTAGAGAGTGGAAAGTCAGAGACAGTTCAGGTGTTCGATACACAGGGAGGACGTGAGTTATGTCTGAACAGCCGATAGGGGTTCAGTGTGTAAGGTGAAAGAAGTGAAGAAGAAGGAAATATGGAAAACAACAACCTCACCCACATTACAGTTTATAGTTCTGGCTAGGGCTCAAATGCCAAGTGCAGCTTGCTCTTCAACTTAAAAGTCACCTTGTGTTTGTTTTTTGTTTGTTTGTTTTAATCAGGGTCTCACTCTGTCACCCAGGCTGGTGTACGGTAGCACAATCACAGTTCACTGCTGCCTCAACCTCCCAGACTGAAATGATCCTCCCACCTCAGCCTCCACAATAGATAGGGCTACAGGCACTAGCTCGGTTGATTTTTTTTTTTTAAGAGATGGGATCTCACTATGTTGCCCAGGCTGCTCTTCGACACTTGGGATCAAGCAATCCTCCTGCCTCATTTCAGTCTCCAGAACACTGGGATTACAAGCATGAGCCAGTGGACCCAGCTTCACCTTATGTTTTTAATACAGAAACAAAGCTTGTGTTTCAGGTATAGCAAGTAGACCATGATTGTCAAGCCTTCCATTGCCCAATCTCTCTCCTTCTCTTTTTTTTTTTTTTTTTTTTTTTTAAGAAGGAGTCTCACACTCTGCTGGCCAGGTGGGAGTACATTGGTACAATCTCAGTTCGCTGCAATGCTGCCTTCCAGGTTCAAGTGATACTCCTGCCTCAGCCTCCCGAGTAGCTGGGATTACAGGCACAGGCCACCGTGCCTGGCCAATTTTTGTATTTTCAGTAGAGACAGGTTTCGCCATGTTGGCCAGGCTGGTCTCGAACTCCTGGCCTCAAGTGATCTGCCCATCTCAGCCTCTGAAAGTGTTGGGATTACAGGCGTGAGCTACTGCACCTGGCTTGTCTCCATGCTTCTTCCACAGCCTGCAGAACCGTGAGCCAAATGAAACTCTTTCCTTTGTAAGTGACCCAGCCTCAGGATTACTTTGTAGTAATGCAAACGGATTAAGCCATTGTTTTATGTACCTTATAGGATAGTTACCAAATTCAGGAAAATTTACATTGATACAATACTTTTACTCAATTGAAAATCCATATTCCAATTTTCTCAACTGTTCACAATGTTCCCAGCCTTTGTTTCTCTCGCATGACATTTTTGAAGAACACAGGCCACATATCTTGTTGAATGCCATTTAGATTGGGTTTCCCAGTTGTTTCCTCATGACTGGATTCAGGTTGTTAAAAATTTTCGGCTTAGATATTTCATAAATGATGTTGTGCTCTCAAAGTGTCGTGTCTGGAAGCACATGACATCTATCCTTGCCTCCTACATCACCATTTTATAGCTACCATTTCTCCATTTATAATTAATAAATAATCTGGTTGGGCATAGTAACTCATGCCTGTACTCCCAGCACTTGGAGGCTGCAGTGGTGGGATCACTTGAGGTCAGGAGTTCAAGACCAGCCTAGGCAACACAGCGAGACCCATCTCCTGTCTCCACAAAAAAAGGAAAAAAAGAAAAATAAATAAATAATTCATAGGCAGTTAATTTGAGATCATGTTCATAACTTGTTCCCTGGGAAACTCCCTCCCGTCATCCCAGATTCAGCACCCAGATAAACTTTACTTGAATCAATTTTTACTACTAACATGACTACAACTTTTTTTTTTGACATGAAGTCTCGCTCTTGTTGCCCAGGCTGGAGTGCAATGGCATGATCTCCGCTCACCGCAACCTCTGCCTCCTAGGTTCAAGTGAGTCTCCTGCCTCAGCCTCCCAAGTAGCTGGAATTACAGGCATGCACCACCATGCCCAGCTAATTTTGTATTTTTTTAGTAGAGACGGGGTTTCTCCATGTTGGTCAGGTTGGTCTCGAACTCCCAACCTAAGGTGATCTGCCCGCCTCGGCCTCCCAAAGCGCTGGGATTACAGGCGTGAGCCCCTGCGCCAGCCGTATTTCTCTATTTTACTAGTTAAATTAACACATGGATTATGATTTTGTTTAATCAGTTACACTCTATTTATTGTCCTTATTTATTGATTGCTTCACTTTATTTTGTTTTTAAGAGGGAGCCTCGCTTCGTGCAACCTCCGCCTCTCCCAGGTTCAAGCAATTCTCCCAACTCCGCCTCCCAAGTAGCTGGGATTACAGGCGTGCACCTCCACACCTGACTAATTTGGTATTTTTAGTAGAGACGGGGTTGCGCCATGTTGACCAGGCTGGTCTTGAACTCCCGACCTTAGGTGATCTGCCTGTCTCGGCCTCCCAAAAGTGCTAGGATTACAGGCGTGAGCCGCCGTGCCCGGCCTTATTGTCCTTATTTATTTTGACACTCACATTTATCCCACACTTGACCAGTCGAAATCCCTCCAAGCTGGCTTCTGGATCTTCTGATATGTCCCCAAAATATTGAAGGGGCCCTTTTTTCCCTGCCCCAGCCCCAGAATCAGTCATTTCTCCAAGAAGCCCTGGTTCACTTTAGTGAATAATAGTATTTAGAATCTAAGGTCTGGATGGTATTGGTATTTTAACTCTAAAAAAGAAAAGATATGCTTTGTAGGACCACTGTCTTCAGATCCATTCGTGAAAGAGGTACCTAAGATGATACTTGGGATGACAAGATTATAGGAGTTCTGAAAGAAAAGGGCACTTTGGAATGTATAAACAAGTCTCTCAGCTTGGACAACCACTATGACTTCCTCTATACAGCTCACTCACCCTGACTGTGGAGACTAAAACACTTTAACTGAGTCTTTACAGTCAAGATATTCCATGTACTTTCTCTGAAGGCGTATCCAACTCTACAAGAATGTGAAAATATTCTTCAAATTCCTTAGAAGGTTGTTTGTATTTTGCCTGCTACCAAGCTCCTATGTATGGCATAAAAGCTTTCCTTTATGCTACTAACAGAAACAAGTAAAATACCAAGAGCAAGGGCATCACAGACTAAAGAAGATCAAGAATACGGAATACAAAAAATCTGTTTCTAGTCTAGACCCAATACATTAAAACTGCACTTAGGCTAACCTTATCCACACACAATGGCCAAAGAAGTACAGTGTGAAATGCAAAATTTACCTGGCTAAAGTGTGAAATGTAAAATTTACCTGGCTAAGTTATATTAAGTGATCTGTGAAACAAAGATACAATGGAATCTTCTTTTCTAACATGGATTTTTAAATACTTTATGGTCTTTATCCCCAAAAGCTTTCTACAGACAAAAAGCAACTAAAGAACAAAAAACTGAAAGTACAAAAACTACTATCAAAAAGACGGGGTGGGGGGAGACAAGAACAAAGGCAAAAACCATTCTGCATACATATTTTTAAAATAAAAGTCACCTGGATTGTTTCTTTTTTAAATTAATTACTTTTTTTAGAGATGGTGTCTCACTCTGCTGCCCAGGCTGGAATACAGTGGCACAATCACAGCTCACTGCAGCCACTAACTCCTGAGCTCATGTAATCCTCCTACCTTAGTCTTCCAAGTAGCTGGGATTATAGGTAGGTACAAGCCACGGCACCCAGCTTCAGAATTGTTTCTTTTTAAAGTACAGACTCTGCACTAAATTGTAAATCTCCTTTCCATAGTATAATGCACACTGTACAGAGACTTTTGAGACACAGGTTTTTAAAACCACCAAGGAGAGTCAGCAAATATAAATGACAATTACGCACTTAAGTAACAGAAACTTAATTATATATATTTACTATTGATTATATATATTAAATAACCTAGGTTTCTGAAGTATACACATTGAATAAAGGAATATAATGGAAAAATATTGACCCAGGAGTTAGGAGACCCGAGTTCTCATACACAAACTCACTGTGCAACCTTGGGTAAATTAGCTAACCTTTATGGACTTTCATATTGTCATCTGCAAAATCAGGCTATTAGAGCTGATAATTTTATAATTTTCTTACTATTTTATCTGTGATAAATACTTACTATTTCACTACATACCATCAGGAAACAGACTTTAAGCTAAATAGGAATGAAGGATTTTTTTTTTTTTTTGAGACAGAGTCTCGCTTTGGAGTACAGTGATGCGATCCTGGCTCACTGCAAGTTCCACCTCCCAGGTTCGTGCCATTCTCCTGCCTCACCCTCCCGAGTAGCCAGGACTACAGGTGCTCGCCACCACACCTGGCTAATTTTTTTTTTTTTTTTTTGTATTTTTAGTGGAGACAGGGTTTCAATGGCCTTGCGCTCCCTGCAAGATTGTTCTATCAGAAGAATAACTTGCATTTTAAAAAAGCTAACCCTTACTGGAAATCTACTGTGTGTGTCAGGCACTGTGCTAAGCTCTTTACGTGCATTAACTCATTGAATCCTCATCACATGCCTCTGGTAGGTATTACTGTCCCTCACTGTGGACAAGACTTGGAGTCGTTAGTCCTCCCAGGGTCACAAAGCTGGTAAATGACAAAGCTAGGACTCAAACCAGGAGTGACTCCAAAGTCACCTTACTAACTACCTGGCTATCCCACCTCCTAATAAATAAATCATGAGCTTATTTACATTCTTAATCTCTGGCAGGTACTAATTTTTTTCCCCTTTATAGTAGAGACAAAATTGCTACAACTGGCAGCCAACCAAGAAACGACTCATTTTTGTATTTTTTCTAGAGACAGGGTTTCACCATGTTGCCCGGGCTGGTCTCAAACTCCCAAGCTCAGGTGATCCATCCGTCATGGCCTCTCAAGTGGCCTCCCAAAGTGCTGAGATTATATAGGTGTGAGCCACTGCACCTGGTATCCAATCCATGTCTTACAGAGAAGTGTATTTTTGGTTCTATGCAATATTTCCTTTTATTTCCTTATAATACAACAAAAAGAAACAGCAAAAGTCACAAAACCTAGAAGACCGGCAAGGATCTTAAGGGGTAACACTGTCTTATTATTCCTTCCGTTGCCTCCAGGAGAGAAGACCTCATTACAATTACCCCAGGGTAGGAACTGGGGAGCAGGTGAGGGGGCTCCCAGAGAACAGGTCTTCTGACAGCATCAGTGGTGGTTCCCAGTCTCCCTCATTATTTCACATTGACTGCATAACTCTGAGTAACAGCATACATTTTCAGAGACTGAGGCCTGACAACAAAGATCCTTTCCTGCTTCATGTTGGGCCACTTCAACTGGCTAGGCTGCTCAATCGTAGAACAACCGTGACTTAAGTGACAATCCTCTCGATGGTTACATGGCATTTTAAGAAGCAGGGTGAATATGATCACCTACATACAAATCCATGCACTGGAAAATAGCTACTAGGGCTCACTCTCATCCCCCCAGGAGCCCAACGTGGGCCTTTTCCTATATTCTCTCAATACACTTTCTCAAGACACAAGTTGTCTCTCAAATAAGCTCTCGAGCAGAAAATCTCTCTCAGATGACTTTCAAGCCTAGAAATCACCATTTCTAACAAGCTGCGAACAGCGAGGGTATTACACCACAGAACAAACCAGGATCCACAAATAAAGACACAAAAAATAAAACATCCGAAGAGATAAAGTCATTTGGATGGGGATGAATTTCATAAACAAAACTACCTATTTCAATTCTCTTTATTCCTCCTATAAACACATTTCTCTAAAACACAATGTCTTTCAACCAAAGAGAGTATTGGTTTCATATATTGTCTGACCCTCAAACCCAATTTCAGTCTCAGATCTGAGCTGATGTTCTCAAAAAGTTGACAGAAATTACAAAGCTGAGCCTGTGAGCATTGTGGATCTACTCTGTGTCTCACTCAGGCAGAGAAGAAAAAAAGAGCATCAGAACATTACCCTTCTTTGATCCGACCCTGGAAGACGCACTGAAGAATTTCTTCACTGTGGTAACCTTGCGGGTCTTCTCGCTGGTTTTCTTTTCTTCAAACTTGGAGAATGTGAGGGATTGGGCCCCTTGGCTGCTCTGACTGCTGGCAAAGGCCTCTTCTTCCTCCCGCTGGAGTCTGCAATTCAAGAAAGGATTAGAATGATCTAGATATTCTCCAAGGTTTCTCTTTATCTGAAGGTTATTACTCTATTAATTCAGGAGATCTAAAGATTTTAGAACTAGAGACTAAATATACCAAATCAGCCTGAGGTCTCACATAGCTACAGGATGGATGCTCTTCATGCACTACAGATTTCAAATGGGATCTTCTCATGCTCATTCAGCAACTGCTCTAGGGCTACATGAAAGAAATCAAGTCTAGTCCTTTTCCCTAACAAGCTCAGGGTTAGAACAGATGAAAAGGTAAGTAAACTGCTACATAATGGGACAGCTGCTACATTAGAGAGTAAAAACTGAGTGCTGTGAGAACACAGGAAAGAACAACTCAATCTGCTGGAGGAGTCTGATAGGGCCTTACCACAGTGATGTTTGGGCTGGGTCTTAAAGGATACATAGGATCCTTTTTTGTTTGTTTTTTATTGAGACAGAGTGTTACTCCATCACCCAGGCTGGGGTGCAATGGTACGATCTCGGCTCACTACAACCTCTGCCTCCCAAGTTCAAGCAATTCTCCTCCCTCAGCCTTCCAAGTTATTGAGACTACAGGCACACACCACCACACCTGACTAATAAGGCCGAATAGTATTCTAAGTGAAAGGGCATTCCAGGAAGAAGGAACTACAAATGTGCAAGCCTGTGGTTTGCTTTACAATAAGTTGAATGTAGCCAGAGCACTGGGTGTGTGATGAACAGTGATACTGGATACACAGGAAGGCACCAGAGGGTAAGGAATCTTGACTGCTAAGCCCACTATTCTGGATTTCATCATGTGGTGGGGAAGACAGACTGTATATCCAAAAAGTTATCGTTGTCAGATCTGTGCTTTAGAAAGATCATGCAGGTAGCTGTGTGAACAACCTGAAGGGTAGAGAAACTAGAGACAGGGACAAGAAGTAAGAGTATATTACAAAGGTTTAAGTAAAAGAAAATAAGTGCCTGGAAAATAGGAGTAGAAAAGGTAAAATTCAAAAGGCTTTTCTGAGATGGAAGAAATAGGACTTGGTCAAGTTGTAGGTAGCAAGGGAGATGAAACAGAAATCAAGAATGAAAACAAGATTTTTTAGCTAGGTTGGTAAATAGTGATGCCATTAATTGACTCAAGAGAAGGATTAGGAAGAAAATGTTCAGAATGGGGAGAATAATAAATAAAAGCAATAAATTTGGCTTTGGATTAGCTGCATGTGAACCATCTGTAATAATTACCAAACACAGGCCGGGTGTGGTGGCTCACGCCTGTAATCCCAGCATGCAGGGAGGCCAACGTGCCCGGCCGGATCACTTGAGCTCAGGAATTTGAGACCAGCCTGGGCAACATGGTGAAACCCTGTCTCTACATAAAATACAAAAATTAGCTGGGCATGGTGTCGTGCTCCTGTAGTCCTAGCTACTTGGGAGGCTGAAGTAGAAGGATCACTTGAGCCCAGGAAGCGGAGGTTGCAGTGAGTCAAAACTGCACCACTGCACTCCAGCAGGGATGACAGAGCAAGACCCTGTCTCAAAACAAACAAACAAACAAAAAACTCAAGCACTATCTATAAGACAGTGGTTCTCCAAGTGTGATTCCCCAGACAGCAGGAGCAGCATCACCAGGCAACTTGTTAGAAATGCAAATTCTCTAGTCTTACTCCCAAGCTACTAAAATCAGGGACTCTGAGGGTAAGGTCCAGCAGTCACTGCTTTTACAAACTTTTCAAGTGATTTAGCAGGGTCACAATTAAAAGCAGTAAGAAACAGAAATGCCTATCTCCATTCTTCCACTCCAAGGAGCTTACTGTCTAAATTTGAGAACTAAGACTAATACAACCCAAAGAAAATAATCAGAAGTTAAGACATACACAAAATGAAGAAACTACTAAAAGCTGTTCATTAAAGGCTGACTGAGAAGAAGAGGGGAAAACATCCTTTTCCTTAATATTAAACTGACGTGCTGATAGCTCAATGCAGAAGAGAAAAATGTATTTGGACGGTGACAGAACTATGTATCCAGTCACGTCACTGTTCAACCACTCCTAGTTAAGTCCTTTTACCGCTCCGCCAGCTCCCAGTCCTCCTGCATCTCCTTTGGCCTGGCTTTGTGCTACTCTTCCCTCCAGTACTTGGAGCAGAAACCCTGCCAGGCTGGGTTGCCGTAGTAACCACATCCTTTCTTGCACAGGATCCACATGAATTCCTCCACGTTCAGACTTCAGGCTCATCTTCTTCCTGCTAACCAATGAACAAACAACAAAGTGCTGTGGAAAATGAATCATCATTCTACTAACTAAAATCTTACCAATTATGATCAAAAAGTGAGTGATTCCATTATCTTCAAGCCGTAAGAGGGAAGAAGGGAATGAAGGAGGGAGGGAAAGAGGGGAGAAAGGAAGAAGAAGAAAAAAGTTATATATAGCATATTCCTGCCACAGTTACATTAAAGAAAGACTTATTCCCTGCCCAAAATACAAAGAACCCATTAAGAAAGAGCTAACATTCGATTAAAGACCTAAATGTATGGGCTTGAAACTAGAAAATTCCTAGAAGAAAACTTAGGGGAAAAGCTTCCCGACACTGGATTTTGCAAGGACTTCTAGGATATGACACCAAAAGCACAGGCAACAAAAGCAAAATCAGACAAATACATTAATTCCATCAAACTTGAAAATGTCTGCACAACACAGGAACCAAATGACAGAGTAAAAAGGAACAACACACAGAAAGGGAGAACATATCTGCAAACCACATATCTAATAAGGGGTTAATATCCAGAATATAAAGGAACTCTTACCACTCAATAACAAAAAAAACCAACATAATCTGGTTAACGAATGGGAAAAGGACTTCAATAGACAATTCTCCAAAGATATACCAACAGCCAATAAACATGTGAAAAAGTGCTCAACATCACTAATCAGGGATATGCAAATCAAAACCACAATGAAATATCTCTTCGTACCCATTAGGATGACTACTATAAAAAAAAATTGAGTTTTTGAAGTGGTGGCAAATAAGCATATGAATACTTCTTCAACATTGTTCAGTCATTAGAGAAATGCAAATTAAAACCACCATGAGATATCACTCAAACCATTAGAATGGCTAAAACAAAAAATACTGACACAGCCTGAGCAACATGGCAAAATTCGGTCTCTATCAAAAAAATACAAAAAAAATTAAGCAGGGATGGTGGTGCATGGCTGTGGTCCCAGCTACGCAGTAGGCTGAGGCGGGAAGATCACTTGAGCCTGGGAGGTGGAAGTTGCAGCAAGCCAATATCATACCACTGCACTCCAGCCTGGGTGACAGAGACCCCACCTCAGAAAAAAAATAAATACTGACAATACCAAGTGACAGCAGGGATGCAGAGCAACTACAACCCTCATACATTCCTACTGGAATACAAAACAGTACAGACACTAAAGAAAACACTTTTATATAAGTTTCTCAAGAATGTATACATACAATGACCATCCAACCATGCAATCCCTCTCCTGGGTATTTCCTCTAGAGAAATAAAAACTGCTATTTACAAAATTCTATACACAAACAGTTATAGTAGCATTATCTGTGATGACAAAAAATGACCACTAAAATATCCTTCAATGGGAGAATGAATAAACAAACTATGGTACATCCATACAACAGAATGCTACTCAGGAAAACAACAACAGGTATCAGTACACCCAACAACTTTGATGAATCTCAAAGGCTTCATGCTGATAGAAGCCAGCATCTTAGTTCCTTCTGGCTGCAGGAACAAAATACCATAAATTGGGTAGGTCACAAAAAACAGAAATTTATTTCTCACAGTTCAGGAAGCTGGCAAGTTCAAGATCAAGAAGTCAACAGATGTTGGTGTCTCGTGGTTCACTGAAGGTACCTTCTCCCTGGGTCCTTACAAGGTGGGAGGGGAAGACGGGCTAGACTCTCTGAGGTCTCCTATAAGGGCACTTATAAGCCTCAGTGATGGGGGCTCCACTTTCATGAACTACTCACCTCCCAAAGGCTCCACCTCCTAGTAGCATCACCTTGCAGTTTAGAATTTCAACATATGAATTCGGGGCACACAAAGATTCAGACCATAGCAGCCATCTTAAAAGTTTACACACTGTATGACTCCATTTAGGACCTAGGGTAGGAAAGGATGTGACTATAAGGATTAGCACAAGAAAGTTTTTTGGGTGATGACACTTCTGTATTCTGATTGTGAAGGTGTTTACATAAATCTATTAAAATTTAAAAATTCTGGCCAGGCACAGTGGCTCACGCCTGTAATCCCAGCACTTTGGGAGGCCAAGGCGGGCGGATCACGAGGTCAGGAGATCGAGACTGGTTAACACGGTGAAACCCCATCTCTACTAAAAATACAAAAAAATTAGCTGGGCGTGGTGACGGGCGCCTGTAGTCCCAGCTACTCGGGAGGCTGAGGCAGGAGAATGGCGTGAACCCGGGAGGTGGAGCTTACAGTGAATCGAGATTGCACCACTGCACTGCAGAATGGGAAACAGAGCCAGACTCCATCTCAAAACAAAAAAACAAAAAAACAAAAAAAAAAAATTGGCCAGACATGATCGCTCACGCCTGTAATCCCAGCACTTTGGGAGGCGTAGGCGGGTGGATCACCTGAGGTTAGGAGTTCGAGACCAGCCTGGCCAACATGGCAAACCCTGTCTCTATTAAACATACAAAAATTTGCCAGGAGTGGCAGCAGACACCTGTAATCCCGGCTACTCAGGAGGCTGAGACACGAGAATCACTTGAACCAGGCAGATGAAGGTTGCAGTGAGCCAAGATCACACCACTGCACTCCAGCCTGGGCAACAGAGCAAGATGCCATCTCAAAATAACAGAAAACAAAACAAAACAAAACTTGAGAGGCAATTTCTAGGTTGGATTAGGGAGAAGTACAGAACAGGAGACACGGAAACTGACCAAGAGACAACTACAATTAGAGGACTAGAGGTAACACAGTGGGTAGCTAGGTGTGGTGGCGCTGACCTGTAATCCCAGCTACTCGGGAGGCTGAGGCACAAGAATTGCTTGGACTAGGCAACAGAGGGAAACCCTGTCTCATAAAATAAATAAATAAATAAATAAATAAATAAATAAATAAATAAATAAATAAGTAACACAGTGGGAATGGAAAGACGACAGATGAAAATCTACCTTAGAGGTAAGATCTGTAAGAGTTACTTAATGAGACTTGGCAGGGAGAGGGAAATCAAATAACATTAAGAAATCCCGGCCGGGCGCGGTGGCTCATGCCCGTAATCCCAGCACTTTGGGAGGCTGAGGCGGTCGGATCACCTGAGGTTGGGAGTTTGAGATCGGCCTGACCAACACGGAGAAACCCCATCTCTACTGAAAATACAAAAAATATTATCCAGGCATGGTGGTGCATGCCTGTAATTCCAGCTACTCCGGAAGCTGAGGCAGGAGAATTGCTTGAACTCGGGAAGCAGACGTTGCAGTGAGCCAAGATGGTGCAATTGCACTCCAGCCCCGGCAACAAGAGCGAAACTCTGTCTCAAAAAAAAAAAAAAAGAAATCCTGACTTATTCCATCAAAAAGGTAGTAAGTGGCAGAGTCATCACTAAGCTTCCCCCCCCCTCCCTTTTTTTTTTTAGAAGACAGGGTCTGTCAGGCTGGAGTACAGTGGTGGATCACAGCTCACTGCAGCCTTGACTTCCTGAGCTCAAGCAATACTCCCACCACTCAGCCACCATGCCTGGCTAATAGTTTTATTTTTTTTTGTAGAGGCAGTGTTTTGCCACGTTACCCAGGTGGTCTTGAACTCCTGGGCTCCAGTAAGCCTACACTTAGTATGCCAAGTCCTGGGTTTCAAATTATTTTGAAAGTTTGAACTAATCTTGCCATTATCATCCTGCTGTCCCTTCCCTTCCAAGAGAAATGGGCAAAAGGAAATACTTATTTTTTCGCACAGATCAATTAACTTTTTAAAATTTTGTACTGTAAGTATGATAGTACTAGTCGATGTTACTAAAATAAACATAATTTGGAGAGTCTGCCTAGCACATGTGCAAATACCTCCTGTGTATCAGGAAACTGTCCTCTCAATCCACAAAGATAAGCTGGCGGCAGCTAACATTTCTATAAGGTGAACGGTCCCCCAATTCAGGGTCACAGCTGATTCTCTCCAACTGTGTTAAAGTCTTTTGCTTGGAGTTTTGGACATGGGACTAAGTCGGGGCTGTTCTCTTGAATGATGGAACTGTGTAACATGATCATCTTCCATCAAGTGGTCTGAGTATCAGGACAGTCTACAGAGTGAAACAGACATACCCCAGGAAGCAGAGAAAAGTAGAAGGCCCGTAGGTCCTGAGTGATTTCAATCTCCCAGATCCAATCCCTGGCTAAGGTTTCGCTGCATGCCCACTCTCAGATTCTGAGACATATACACTGGTCCCCTAACTGCTTTTTTCTTTTTTTAAGCTGGTTCCAGTAGAGCCTATTATCTATGCCAAAAGACTTCTACAGATGCTCTTTAAGAGCTAGAAAAACATAAAGGAGTGCTCTGTGCATTACTTGGCATGAGTGCTCTGTGCATTACTTGGCATACATTAAAAGCTCTATATGTATTAGACAGAAACAATAACAATAGCTCTGAGTCTAAGAAGACTGATTTGATGGCAGGGCGCGGTGGTTCACACCTGTAATCCCAGCACTTTGGGAGGCCGAGACGGGTGGATCATGAGGTCAGGAGATCGAGACCATCCTGGCTAACACAGTGAAACTCTCTCTCTACTAAAAACACAAAAAATTAGCCGGGCGTGGTGGTGGGCGCCTGTAGTCCCAGCCACTTGGGAGGCTGAGGCAGGAGAATGGCATGAACCGGGAAGGCAGAGCTTGCAGTGAGCCGAGATAGCGCCACTGCACTCCAGCCTGGGCAACAGAGCAAGACTCTGTCTCAAAAAAAAAAAAAAGAAGAAGACTGATTTGGTGTGGACCATGATGAAATTACAGAGATCTGTCATATCTGCACTCGAACCCCAGCTTTGCCACATACTAGAAATGTGACTGTAGGCAAACTATGTAATATTTCTGAAACTCCCTTTCCTCTCTCTCTCTCCAACCTCACTGCTCCTATCATTCTCCACCTTTTTACCAAACTAAGCCTCACAGGACCTGTGCACCCATGACCTTCACTCTCTGGTGCTACACCTGTGATTATGTCACCTTACACTGCAAAAAGACTTTGCAGATATAATTAAGTTGACTAATCATTAAAACAAGGAGATTATCCTAGATATCTAGATGGGCCCAATGAAGCACATGAACCCGAAAATGCAGAAGAGAACAAGGACCCAGAACGGCCAAAACAATCTTGAAACAGAATATAAGAAAACTTACATTTCCTGATTTCAAACCTTACTACAAAGCCACGGGAATTACTACAGCGTGGTACTGGCACAAGAACAGTCATAGAAATCAACAGAATAAATTGAGATTCCATAAAAAAACTCACAATTCTTCTGTCAACTGATTTTCCACAGAAGTACCAAGAGTATTCAATGGTGAAAAAAGAGTCTTTTCGGCCAAGCGCAGTGGCTCATGCCTGTAATCCCACCACTTTGGGAGACTGAGGCGGGCGGATCACCAGTTCAGGAGATCGAGACCATCCTGGCGAACACGGTGAAACCCTGTCTCTACCAAAAATACAAAAAAAATTTGCCGGGCGTGGTGGTGGGCGCCTGTAATCCCAGCTACTTGGGAGGCTGAGACAGGAGAATGGCGTGAACCCAGGAGGTGGAGCTTGCAGTGAGTGGAGATCGCGCCACTACACTCCAGCCTGGGCGACAGAGCAAGACTCTGTCCCAAAAAAAAAAAAAAAAAAGAGTCTTTTCACCAAATACTGCTGGGAAAATTGGATAGCCACATGCAAAAGAATGATGCTAGATACCACATACAAAAATTAACTCAGAATCAATCAAAGACTTAAATGTAAAAGCTAAAACTAAAGCTCTCAGAAGAAAATACAGAGGTAAAATTTTCATGATATTGGATTTGACAAAGGATGTTTAGATATGGCACCAAAAGCAGGAGCAACAAAAAAGACAGATAAATTGTACTCCAACAAAATTTTAATGTTTGTGCTTCAGAGGACCTTATCAAATGAAAATAGAACCCACAGAATGAGAGAAAACACTTGCAAGTCATTTATGTAATGACGAACTTCCATCCAGAATATATAAAAAATTCTTATAACTCAATAATAAAAAGTAAGTAACAATTTTTTCAACGGGTAAAAGATCTGAATGGACATTTCTCCAGAAAGATAGTCAAACAGTCGTGAGTATGTGAAAAGATGTCCCACATCATCTGTCATCAACGAAACGCAAAACGAAACCACAATGAGATGCCACTTCACATCCAGTAGGATGACTAGAACCAAAAAGTCAGAAATCACAGGTGTTGCCAAGGTGTGGGGAAACTGGAACGAACCCTCATACACTGTTTGTAGGAATGTGAAATGGTACGGCCATTGTGGAGAAGCCCTGCAGTTTCTCAAATGATTAAACAATATTACCATAGAAACCAGCAATTTCACTCCTAGACTAAGAGAAATAAAATCGTATGTCCACAGAAAAACTTGTACATGTTTATATCAGCATCATCCATAATAATCCAAGAGCAGAAACAACCCAAATGTACATTAACTGATGAATTAATAAACAAAATGTGGTATATCCATAAAATGGAGTATTATTTGGTCATAAAAAGGAATGAAGTACTGATACATGCTACAACATGGTGAACCCTGAAAACATGCTAAGTGAGAGATGCCAGTTATAAAAGACTGTCTACGGCCATACCACCCTGAACGCGCCCGATCTCATCTGATCTCGGAAGCTAAGCAGGGTCGGGCCTGGTTAGTACTTGGATGGGAGGCCAGTTATAAAAGACCATACATTATATGATTCCATTCATCCGAAAATCCACACCAGGGAAATCTAGAGACAGAAAATAGACTGGTGGTCACTTAGCACTGAGAAGGAACAGGATGGAAATACAGGGGATAGAGAACGGGCATGGGTTTCTTTGTGAGATGATGAAAATATTCTAAAGTTGGCTGTGGTAATGGTTGTAATTGTGCACTTGAAAAGGGAGAATTGTATGGTATGTGAATTATACCTCAATAAAGCTGTCTTTTTAAAAAAGAGAAGAGACAGAATGTGAAGTTAGAGAGAGTCAAAGCACTATTGATGGTTTTGAAGCTGGAGGAGACTAAAAGTCAAGAAATTTGACTGGCTTCTAGAAGCCGAGAATGACTTCTGGCTGACAGCCAGCAAAGAAATGAGGATCTCACACCTTCACCACATGAAAATGAATTCTGCCAACATGAGTGTGTGTGGAAGGAGACTCTCCCTATCACCTCCAAATAAAAACCCAGGATGACCGATACTTAATTCTGACCTCTTGAGGTCCTCAGCAGAATACCCAGTGGAGCCTGCTTGAACCTCTAATCTACAGAACTTTGAGATAATAAATGAGTACTGTGGACATGGGCAATGACTCACGCCTCTATTCCCAGCACTTAGGAAGGCTGAAGTAGGACGACTGGTTGAGAATGGGAATTTGAGGCTGCAGTGAGCTATGATGGCACCACTGAACTCCAGCATGGGCAACAGAGACCTTCTCTTTTAAAAAAATAAAAACAAAAAATAAGTGAGTGTTTCAAACTGCTATCTTTCCACTTCCCCTTTGTTGGGAGAGCCTTTGCAAGCGCTGTTCCAATGTGAGGAATGCTGTGGCCCTTGCTATCCAGGAGGTGGTTTCTTTCTCATCATTTAGGTCTAAGCTGTGAGAGACCTTCCCTAGCCTATCTGAAATACTATCTACTCCAACCTACCCTACCCACACCTCCGTCATGGACCCAATGCCATTTCTCTATGTCCTATTTCTTATATTTCTTTGGGGGTGCAGGGATAGAGGCGGGGTCTTACCACGTAGCCCAGGCTGGTCTTGAACTTCTTACGGATGTGAGCCACCATGCCCAGCCTTCATGTCCTATTTCTTTGCCTTTCCCCTTCCCCGCCCCTTGAAACAGGGTCTGACTCTTTCTTCTAGGCTAGAGTGCACTAGTGCAATAACGGCTTACTATACTCGACCTCCCCAGACTCAAGAGATCCTCTTGCCTCAGCCTCTTGAGTAGCTGGGACTACAGGCATGTGGCACCAGCCTGGCTAAGTTTTGTATTTTTTGTAGAGACAGGGTTTTACTATATTAACCAGGCTGATCTCGAATTCCTGGCCTCAAGTGATCCATCCACCTTGTCCTCCCAAAGTGCTGGGATTGTAGGCATGAGCTACTGCACCCAGCCTCCATGTCCTAGTTCTAATAAATATTTTTTATTTACTTATTTACCTGTTGGTCAGTCTCCCTCACTGCCAAGAATGTAATTCGCTGAGGACAGAGACCTTATTTTCCTTCTCTACTTTTACATTTCTAGTGATTCAAATAGTACCAGTGTGATGTTATAACATATATTGGTTTTTGTCCACGATCCCTGGCTGGTAACTACCATAGTCCTCATCCTAAGTTTTCTGTTTTTTGTGAGACAGGATCTCGCTCTCCTGCCCAAGCTGGAGTGCAGTGGTGAAGTCTCACTGCAACTCCGCCTCCTGGGTTCAAGTGATTCTCCTGCCTCAGCCGCCCGAGTAACTGGTACTACAGGTGCCTGCCACCATGCCCATGGTGTATTTTAGGTAGAGACGGGGTTTCACCATGTTGGCCAGGCTGGTCTCGAACACCTGACATCAAGTGATCTGCCCACCTCAGACTCCCAAAGTGCTGGAATTACAGGCATGAGCCACCATGCCCAGCCCCAGGCTTTTGTGTGATAAGGCTGGGTGTGTTAGGCCTCATGGGCAGCCCCTCTGACTTTCTCCTACCCTCCTTTTACCTGCCCCAAGGCAGGACTCTACTCTGGATTGGTCTTAAACCCTCCCCAGAGAGGGTCCAGCTCTATACTCTGAGGGACAAATGCTGATGTCAGGAAGCCTCCATAAAAACCCAAGAGAACTGGGCCCAGGAAGCTTTCAGATAGCTGAACACAGTGGAGGTTCCTGGAGGGCTTGCACCCAGGGAGGGCATGGAAGTTCCGCACCTACCCCTACTCCTCGCCCCCAGCATCTCCTTCATCTGGATCCTTTGAAATATCCGTTGCAATAAACCGGTAAACATAAGCATCTCCCTGAGTTCTGTAAACCACTTCAGCAAATTAATCGAACCTAAAAAGGGAGCCATGGGAACCCGAACTTGAAGCTGGTCAGTTAAAAGTTCTGGAGGCCCAGAGTTGCAACTGATGGGGGTTAGGAGGGGCAGTCATGGGGACTGAGTCCTCACCCTGTGCAATCTGACACTATCTCCTGGTAGATAGCGCAGGAAGTGAACACTATCTCCTGCTAGATAGTGCTGGAAGACACCCAGCTGGTGTGGTGTGTAGGGGAAGAATCCGCACACATATGGTCATGGAAGTCTTCTGCGTTGATGATGCTGTGGCGTGAGCAGAGGAAAAACACAGTTCGAGGAGTTTTTTCCCTGCACAACTGGGCATATCATAGGTTCTCAAATCTTTGTTGAAAGAACAATAACTGAATGAATAAGGTTATTGTAGAGACCATAGAATAACATGGCTATAAAGCAATGATACATACTAAATGCTTAATAAATACAAAAATCCCTTCCCCGGGACCAGGTGCAATGGTTCATGCCTATAATCCCAGCACTTTGGGAGGTGAAGGTGGGAGGATGGCTTGAAGCCAAGTGTTCAAGACCAGCCTGGGCAACATAGCAAGACCCTGTCTCTATTATTTAAAAATGTTCAAAAATCTCTTCCTCTCATGGGTGATTAGACATTATGTTCTGGATGGGCGTGGTGACTCATGCCTATAATCCCAGAACTTTGGGAAGCCGAGGCGGGCAGGTCACGAGGTCAGGAGTTTGAGACCAGCCTGGTCAACACAGTGAAACTCCATCTCTATTAAAAATACAAAAATTAGCTGGGCATGGTGGCATGCACCTGTAGTCCTAGTTACTCAGGAGGCTGAGGCAGGAGAATCACTTGAACCCAGGAGGTGGAGGTTGAGGTGAACTGAGGTCGTGCCACTGCACTCCAGCCTGGGCAACAGAGAACACTCTGTTTCAGAAAAAATAATAATAATAATAATAATACATGCTAACCAACTTTACAAGGGAAAATAAACATCTATGGGATGGTTAAACAAACTGGGGCATGACCACACAAGAAAATACCTAACACTAAAAAGGACAAAATATTAACACATGCAAAAACCTGGAGGCTCAAGAGCAACATGTTGATTTTTTTTAAAAGTGTATCTTAAAAGGTCACATACTGTAGGATTTATACAACCTTTCCAAATGACAAAACTACAGATATGGAGAACAAATTAGTGCTTTTTCCAGGTTAAGAGTGGTGAAGGCAAGGGAGAGGAGAGGAAGGAAAATGGTATAAACAGTTAACCCAGCAGGCCTGTGTTGCTCAAATGATGCACATTCTCAGACAGGCCTGCTTGGTCAGCTGGGTTAGACTGGCCCTTGGTCAGCTCCTAGAAACTGAGGTCTTTTACTAGCCCTATGCCCTAAGTGATAAGGGTGTTTTGTATGGTTACGGTACTGAACCACACTGTTCCAGCTTGTCTAGATATTTTGTGCAAATTGTATGATTTATGGTAAACACCTGCTTTCCTTTTGGAGTTGCTCTAACAGTGATCAGTCCCAAAGGGACTATATGCCTATGTGATATGGTTTGGATCTGTGTCCCCACCCAAATGTCATGTTGAATTGTAATCCCCAGTGTTGGAAGTGGGGCCCGTGAAAGGTGATCTGATCACAGGGCAGTTACTCATGAATGGTTTCGCACCATATCCTGTGATTCTGTGCTTGTGAGATCTGGTTGTTTAAAAGTGTGTAGCACCTTCCCTCTTGCTCCTGCTCCGACAAGGGGAGACACTTTGCTCCCCCTTTGCTTTCCACTGTGATTGGAAGCTTCCTGAGGCCTCCCTAGAAGCAGAAGCTGCAATGCTTCCCGTACAGCCTGTAGAACTGTGAGCTAATCAAACCTCCTTTCTTTATAAATGACTCAGTATCAGGTATTACTTTATAACAATGTGAGAATGAATGAACGAATACACTATGTGACCAGCCTCCAATAAAAGCCCTGGATTCTGAGGTGTACCTGAGCTTTCACAATAAAAAAACACTTCACACGTGTTGCTAGAGTTTACGGCTGGGGAAGTAAGCACATCCTGGGCAACTCTGCTGGGAGAAGACTCTTCGAATCTTAACAGCGCTGGTGTCCTGTAGAATCTGCTCAGTGCACAACTACCCTTTATTAATCCTGCTTTGTATCCCCTCACTGCAACAAACCATAGCAAGGAATAAGTATGTCCTGTGAGAGCCCCAAGCGAATTATGAAACCTGGGGGCAGCCCTGGGGACTGTTGAGACAGGATGTGACTAAAAAGGCATGAAGGAAATCATTGGGGTAATGGAATAGTTCTGTATCTTGACTATGGTGGTGGCTACAGGAATCTACGTATGAGATAAAATGTACATGACACTATACACATACATTGCACAAATATCAATTTCCAGGTTTCGACATTATATTATAGTTATGTAAGATATAACCATTAAGCAAACTAGAAGAGTACACAGGACCTGTCTGTACTATCTTTACGGCTTCCTATGGATTTAAAGTTATTAATTATTCCAAATTTTAAAGTTTTGTTAAAAATCACACATGAGGCCAGGGCGTGGTGGCTCACGCCTGTAATCTTAGCACTTTGGGAGGCCGAGGTGGGTGGATCAAGAGGTCAGGAAATTAAGACTTTCCTGGCTGACACGGTGAAAGTGAAACCCCGTCTCTACTAAAAATACAAAAAAATATTAGCCGGGCATGGTGGCAGGTGCCTGTAGTCCCAGCTACTAGGCAGGCTGAGGCAGAAGAATGGCATGAACCCAGGAGGCGGAGCTTGCAGTCAGCAGAGATGGCCCCACTGCACTTCAGTCTGGGCAACAGAGCCAGGCTCCCTCTCAAAAAAAAAAAAAAAAAAATCACATGTGAACATTTTTTAATAAAAATAAACACCTATCATGGGACCAATGTGTATCAGTTAAACACACCACTCATTCTGCTGCTTCTAAGTATAAAAAGAGAGCAAGGGTACCACCAAAAGAGAGTGCCATCATTTGAAAGGCTATGTAGTGGTGGTGACAGTGTCTGTTATGGTAGAAGGTAGGAGAGTCGGCACACCCAGATTGGACATCAGAGCTACAGACGGCATATCCTGTAAACATAGGAAGAAACATGGGGGATCAACTGCGTGAAACTCAACTCTTTTTCTCCTGGGTAGACAGACCTGTCCCTAGACAGGTAAGCCCCACCAGCACTGGTTACAGTAGGGAGCTCTGAGGGGCCACACACAGCTCCTGTGGGAGCACTGCATTCCAAAAAAGAGGAGCTTGAGCAACCTGGACATAAAGAAGGCACAATTCAATTGGTCCCACTTATGTCAGAGAAGACAGAGTAAAAATGATCTCTGCTGCTGGGACAGTTAGGATTCTATAAACTGTGCCCCAGGGCTAGGATTTATTCCGGGTCCAGGTACCCTAAAAAGGACAGAGAGGTACAAAGCTTACTTACAAAGCTCCCAAAACTATTAGTACTTTTTCTTAAGGCTCTGGATGCAAGCCAGTTTTGTCTCAGAAAAGCAAAACTAAAACACTTTGCAGATGTGAGTAGTTTCCCGCTATCCTTCTTGAGGGTCCGCTTCCTATTCCTGGGTTCAATGTCATGCCCTCAGAAGTCACTCCTCTCTCCAGGCAACTCATCTGGGACTTACAGGAAACATCCCATCAATTCTAGTAAAACGATAAGCTATCCTTTGACCTCAGTTAAGGAATAAAACTTATGGGTGATTTTTTTCCCTTAAATTTTTTTTCCCAGTTAGAAAAGTAAAGAATATTCATTATTGGCGGAGAATGCAGTGAGCCGAGATCATGGCATTGTACTCCAGCCTGGGTGACAGAGTGAGACTCCATCTCAAAAAAAAAGAACACTTACTATTTACAAAACCCGACATATATAGACAAGTAGAAAAAAAGTTTTCGTCATCATTCAGAGACAGTTACTGTATGTGGTACATATTCTTATAATGTTCCCTCTGCACTCATTCAACAAATATTTATATACTGATGGATTACTGTACAACGGGCACTTGGGACACAGGCACTTGGGACAGGCACTTGGGATACAAATGTAAGTAAAAATAAATCAAACAGTTTGCTAGAAACAGAAACAGAATGCCAAAGGGTATGTGCCTTTAAAATTTTGACATATACCAAACTGGTTTGACAAAACATACTATTTACATTCCCACCTACAGTGTATGAGAATCTGGTTTCCCATAACCTCACAAGCATAACATTATTGAACTTTAATTTTCTGTCAATCTGACAGGCAAACAAAAAAAAAATCATTTAACGTGCATTTCCCTAAGGTTAGCCATCTTTACAGACATTTATTGGCATTAATATATTTTCTTTGAAGAAATTAACTGATCTTGCTCATTTTTCTATGTCACTACTATTTTCTTTCGATTTATAGGTACTCTTCTTATATATCTTTCAGTCCTCAACTTCATGGTATGAAGACACCATCATTCTAATAAAAGGCTTATTAGCATTTGCACTCTGTAATCCAAGGTTCACCAACTTTCATATGATTAAATATAATGCTTCCAAAATGAATGTGAATGTCAATGTCAGAGTTTTAATGTTAAATATAACAAAACAGTATTTGTCCAAACGTTAGCCTGGACAAATAATTCCATATGATAATCAACTCCCTGGAATATAATGCAGAGTTGACTGCTGCTGGAATCAGCAGAGCAAGCAGGGCAGCATTCTTAAGGAATGAGTTCCAGACAACAGTCTTCTATTGTACTAGATCAAGCCCTCCTTGGTTAAGCAAAATTGTAACTCTAATCTGAGCATGCCATTCTCTGGACTAACAGCTCAAAATTACACATAAGATAATCTGGCTACTGTAGCCTACTTTGTACCATTCGCTATGCTCTCGCCCAGGGAAGCAGCACAAATGGTCAATTTATTCACTAAGTCACTGACCAAAAATTATTTCTCCTAACTCCACCTAAAGGAACAACAACCTGCGACACATGAGACGGTCTCTGTTAAAGGCATTTCTTTTCTTTACCTTTTTTTCCTTTTCTTTTCTCTATCTGACATATGGTCTTGCTGTATAACCCAGGCTAGAATGCAGTGGCATGATAACATGTTACTCACTGTAGCCGGGACGGCCTGGGCTCAAGTGATCCTCCCCACTTTAGCTTCCCAAGTAGCTGAGACTACAGGTGTGCACCAGCATCCCTTGATGCTTGAGGCGACACTTGAGGCGGGAGGATTGCTTGAGTTCAGGAATTTGAGACCAGCCTAGGCAACACAGCAAGACCCCATCTTTACAAAATATTTAAAAATCAGCTTTGTGTGACAGCACCCATCTGCACTCTCAGCTACTCGGAAGGCTGAGGTGGAAGGATCACTTGAGCCCAGGCAGTTGAGACTTCAGTGACTCATGATCTTGTCACTGTACTCCAGCCTGGGTGACAAAGAGAGACCCTGTCTCCAAATAAATAAGCACCTCCTTATAGTTACTGGTCTCCTCTCCTTTGGTTCCCCCCTCTCCATCACTCCACCCTGTTAGTCTGAATGTTACTCATTCCTCAGGACACCTGCAGAAAGTATTCCCTGATCCCTTCCAGGCTCCACACCCAACAGCATGGCCTAAATGCCCAGCTCCTTCCTCGGTGCTCCATCTTAGCTCACACTCCTTACCACACTGTTTTCAAAGTATCTTGACTGGCCCTTTTCCTCAACCGGCTAACTTCTAGAGAGCAGAAACATGACTGCTTAGAAGGTCATTAAAAATTCAAATCCTGAACATTTCTTAATCCTGCGGATATGAATCATTAACTCGTAAAAGCAAAATGTTATTTATCATTAAATATTAACAATATAATCACGTTTTCATCTCTGGCAAGTTTCTTGGTACAACAATTTTAAGGAACAGACTCTTTAACAACAGTTAAAGCCGCGCGCTGGCTCACGTCTATAATCCCAGCACTCTAGGAGGCTGAGGCAGGAGGATCGCTTAAGGCCAGGAGATTGACACCTGCCTGGGCAATATTGTGAGATCCCATCTCGAAAAAAATAGTAAATAAAAACAAAGCAGTTTTAGGTTTAGAGGGGGGACAGTAGCTCTCCAAGCCAAAAACCAACTCCCAAGGTGCTCCTGTAAACTCGCCCTGGAAAAATCTATCTAATCTCAAAGGCAAAACGAGCCCACAGGCGCCCACGACACATTTCTCAACCACAAGGATTGGTCACCCGCGCTGGGACACCGCCAGCTGCCTATGACCTAGCCTCCAAAGCGGCAGAGTCCCTCCCCCTCTCTCTCTCTAAACTTCCGCGATGGCATCCCCCGGCTCTCCTCCTACACCGTTCGGAAATAGGGACTTCGACTCCTAACCCCAGCCCCGCAGCCTCACCCTCAGCCACGGGGTGGAAGTCAGGACCACAGGCTTCAAATCCCCCTCCCAATTCCGGGACGCTTCTGTCCCCCCAGGGTGATGCGAGATCAAGTCCCGGTGCCCCTGCCGCGGCCTGGGGCTGTGGTCTGGGTCCGCGCGTCCCATCCCGGCGCGTTCCGGGGAGGTCCTGGGAGGGGCCACGCGCGAGCACAGATGTTGCTTTGGAGCCCGCGTCCTGGAAGGAAAGTGGGAGCCAGGCGGAGGGAAACCGCCGGAGAGGGAGGTGCAGCCAGAATATGCTCCGAGGCAGGCCTTCGGATCTTGGCCGGGCGCTGGAGATTCCGGCAACGAGCGCCTGAGACGGAGAGGCCGCGCACTGTGAGGATTAAAGGAGCCGAGGGCGGCCTGGAACGGGGCAGGCGGCGCTGACCGGGCGGGAACGTGGGACGAAGGACAGCGGGAGGCACCGACGAGCAACTGCCCCCGCCGCGCGGATGGCACAGACCAACTGCCCCGCCGCCCCGCTCCCGGAGCTGAGAGCCACACGGCTCTTAGGCCCAGTCCATCCGCTCCGTACCTCACCCGCGTCTCCACCGGCGCCCAAAGCGCCGCTCGCCCGTGTCTTTCGGGTAGGTCTCGGCTCCGCGGTCCGCTCCCGCCTCACACCCACCCTTCTGCTTGCCCCACTCCCGGCACTGCCAGCGAATGCAAGTTAGGCACGGAGTGCAAACGTCACTTCCGGCGCCTTTGGCTCGTGACGGGAGGAAGTGCGAGCGGATCCAAAGGTGGCGAGTCCCTGTAACCCTACCTACTAGGGAGGCTGAGGCAGGAGGATCGGTTGAACCTGGGAGGCGGAGGTTGCGGTGAGCCGAGATTGTGCCACTGCACTGCAGCCTGGGTAACAGAGCGAAACTCTGTCTCAAAAAAAAGAAAAAAAAAGGAACCCAAGATCAGATCACAGAACTAGCAGGTTTGGTTTCTCCTGAGGCCTCTCTCCTTGGCTTACAGATGGTCACTGTCAGGCCTCTGAGCTCAAGCTAAGCCATCATATCCCCTGTGACCTCCACGTATACATCCAGATGACCTGAAGTAACTGAAGAATCACAAAAGAAGTGAAAATGGCCTGTAACTGCCTTAACTGATGACATTACCTTGTGAAATTCCTTTTCCTGGCTCATCCTGGCTCAAAAACTCCCCCACTGAGCACCTTGTGTCCGCGGCCCCTGGCCCCTGCCCGCCAGAGAACAACCCCCTTTGACTGTAATTTTCCTTTACCTACCCAAATCCTATAAAACGGCCCCACCCCTATCTCCCTTACCTGACTCTCTTTTCGGACTCAGCCCGCCTGCACCCAGGTGAAATAAACAGCCTTGTTGCTCACACAAAGCCTGTTTGGTAGTCTCTTCACACAGATGCGAAAGTCGCCTCTTCACTGTGTCCTCACGTGGCCTTTTCTCTGTGAACGTGCATTTTTGGTGTCTGTGTGTGTCCAAATTTCCTCTTTTTATAAAGTCACCAGTCGAATTGGATTAGGGCCCACCCTAATGGCATCATCTTAACTCACCTCTTTAGAGACCCTGTTTCTAAATACAGTTACATTCTGAGGTACTGGGGTTAGGACTTCAGCATATGAATTTGGTGGGGATCACAATTAAGCCTGTAACTTAATCATAATTACTTTAAAAATAAATAACATGGTGCTATAAGCAGGCAGGAGTGAGGGTTTGGGAGCCTAGGGAGACCCTGATAAGATGATGGCTCCAAGTTGAGACCATAAGGGACTATGAGGGTGAAGCCACATGGGAAGGAAGAAGAGAAGGAAGATGCCAGCAGTTCTGGAGTTTAAGCAAGACTTAGGTGACTTTCAGACTGGTCACTCATCCAAATATGAAAAATCTCAGGACTCAGAAAATGATAATGAGGAAAGAGAGACCCTCTCATTGTTTTATATTGTTCTATACTCAGTACCTGTTTTAAGAAAAAAACAAAGAAGTAAAACCAAAGACAGGCAGCCCGGCACCAGGCCCGAAATCAGGCCTGGGCCTGCCTGGCCTAAACCCAGTAGTTAAAAATCAACTCATAACTTAAAAACCGATATTATTTATAGATTCCAGACATTGTGTAGAAGAACATTGTGAATCTCCCTGCCCTGTTCTGTTTCTCTCTGACCACCAGTGCATGCAGCCCCTGTCACATACCCGCTGCTTGCTCAAATCAGTCACGACCCTTTCATGTGAAATCTTTAGTGTTGTGGGCCCTTAAAAGGGACAGAAGTTGTGCACTCAGAGAGCTCGGATTTTAAGGCAGTAGCTTGCCGATGCTCCCAGCTGAATAAAGCCCTTCCTTCTACAACTCCGTGTCTGAGAGGTTTTGTCTGCAGCTCATCCTGCTACAATAGGACTAAGCAAAAATGCAGCACCAGTGCAGATGTTTTGGCTTCTTGTGTAGCTCATCTCATATCTCCCAGTTACAAAGTTTCTTTGTATTTAATGTAGAATCAGTCTTGCTGGGATATAAACCTGTATCCTCCTGTTTTGTTCCCAGGGAAGAGATGTCACAAGTCTGTTCATTTATTGGAATACTATTATTTATCTTTTGTGCAGACTTATTTTCTGCAAGTTGTTTTGGCTTTTTTTTCTGTAACTGGATCTGGGTAACCTGGCAGTGCAGAGCCAGACCCTGGGCTTCAAGACAGGGACACGGCCGGGCGCAGTGGCTCAAGCCTGTAATCCCAGCACTTTGGGAGGCCGAGACGGGCAGATCACAAGGTCAGGAGATCAAGACCATCCTGGCTAACACGGTGAAACCCCGTCTCTACTAAAAAATACAAAAAACTAGCCGGGCGAGGTGGCGGGCGCCTGTAGTCCCAGCTACTCGGGAGGCTGAGTCAGGAGAATGGCGTAAACCCGGGAATTGGAGTTTGCAGTGAGCTGAGATCCGGCCACTGCAGTCCAGCCTGGGCCACAGAGCGAGACTCCGTCTCAAAAAAAAAAAAAAAAAAAAAAAGCGACAGGGACACACTACCCACCAGCCTAGGGACTCAGCTGGACTAGTTAGTCGACTTTGTCAAACTCTTCATCTGGGAAACAATGTTAGATTCTGGTTAAATTTAATTCTGAATATGATCTTATCTATTATAATTTTTAAGGTTTTCTAAAAATCAAGTACTCTGTACTTCTGTCAAGCTTTGGAGCCTAAATTAGAAATAGTCCTGAAATCAAAGTCTGATTTCTGCCTGTTTTTTTTCTTTACATTCTGTTTCAGCTAATGATGCTTGTTCATTTTTTGAACAGCTAAATAGCAGCTTGGACTCAAGTTCACTATAAAGTTCACAATTACTCCTCGTCCATTTCCAGCCAACAGTGGCTGGCATGTTCCAGCCATGCCTTTCCTCATTTCGGTCACCCACTGACATCTAAGTTGCTCCCTAAATCCAACAGTGTGTGGGCACTTGACACATAGTTGGTCTCCATGCTGGACATCCGTGACAATGGCCCATTTGATTTTTTTCTTTTGTTTTGTTTTGTTTTGAGACAAAGTCTCACTCTGTTCCCAGGCTAGAGTGCGGTGGCACGATCTTGGCTCACTGCAACGTCTACCCCCGGGTTCAAGCGATTCTCCTGCGTCAGTCTCTTAACTAGCTGGGATTACAGGTGTGCACCACCACACCTGGCTAACAATGACTCATTTGAGATTCTCACCTTCTGGCTTCTAACTGCCACCTCCCCTCACAGAGTTAGGTAGAGTTGATCCCATCCAAAATCTAGTCTTATGGAATCCCCATGCGATGACCATCATCTCATTTCCTCAACACCCTTGTGTCATAAGCTTGCTTTCAGACCTTATCAGGCTTTGGACCTGTACACCTTTCCCATTTGCAGAGTCCAGAAACTGGCCCCTGTCTTACTGCTTCTTTACTTCATCCAGGTCCCATCATTCCAACCACACTTCCGCAGGATAGCCCCATCCTTTGATGCTCACTGCTCGAGCACTGCCTCTACTCGTCATCTTGTCAGGACCGCCCAGCTATCCGGCTTTCTCCCTCTCCCATGCTGATCACTGGGCCTTGTGAGACAAATGAAAAGCTGATCTCATCTGAGTTACTGCAACTCATCAGAGCTGGTTTTCTCACTTCATCCAGGTCATCAGTGCTGCTTGGCAATTATTGTTTGTCTTCACGCAATTTCCTCTCTGTTTCTCCCACAATGGCTAGCCCAAAATGTCGCCACTTTACTCCAGCACCTTCCTTGACCTGCCTGTTTCTTTACAGTTATCTTTATTTGCTGATCCCTCACTTCTCTAATTAAAGGTATAAATTATTCAAATTACTCTTGATTTCTTTCTCCTAACACAAATGACCCTAAAAACAAGACAGGTCAGATGACCCAAGGAAACAATGATGGTGGTGTAGACCTTTCTTTTTTTTTTTTTTTTTTTTTTTTGAGACTGGGTCTCACTCCGTTGCCCAGGCTGGAGTGCAGTGGCCTGATTACAACTCACTGCAGCCTCGACCTCCTGGGCACAGGCAACCCTCCCACCTCAGCCTCCTGAGTAGCTGGGACTACAGGCATGTACCACTACACCAAACTAATTTTTTTTTTTATTTCTTGAAGAGACAGGATTTCACCATGTTGCTCAGGCTGGTCTGGAACTCCTGTGCTCAAGCAATCTGCCCATCTCAGCCTTCCAAAGTGCTAGGATTACAGGTATGAGCCCCTGCACCCAGCCCAATATGTAGGCTGGTCTTACATGTCAGATATAAGGTTCCAATAATTCCATGTTATTTATTTTGAATGGGTGACATGTGAATGCACGTAGGATGGCATTTGGGCAGAGCAGCAGCGCCCGAGTTCATCTTCCTCTCTTGGGTGGGACATCAGGAATAGTCCCCGCTGGTGTCCACTTTGGGAAGCTCTGGGTTTCAGCTGACCTCTGCTTCTCATGGGTACCTAACTGCAACTTGCAGTGCCTTTTCTCAGTCAGGCATAAGAGCTGGAACTTCTGTTAATCTCTCAATATTTGCATAGGTAATGAAGTGTCTTCTGAAGCCAAAATATTTGAAAAGGAATGGCCCCCCCTTATTGTGTGGGTCAAAATCTCAGGTTCACCTTGGCTGCTCCAGGCTGCTGTGGATAGACATCCCTGAAGGGGTTCTATCAAATGGTGTCTCTAGACCTTGAAACTGTTGATTATATTGCAACTGTGACACCTACGAGGACTGCTGGCCTCAGCCAACCCCTCATCATGGAGCTGTAGAAACAAGGGAGAGGCTGCCCCTGCTCATGGCCCTCTGTATAGCCTTACTGAGGGGTTCAAGTGTGTCTCGGGTAAGGCAGGCTAGGAGAAAAGATATACAGGGTTTTCAGCTATTGGAATGCTGGATCCTTAGCCAGGGATCGGGTAAACCATGTCCTAAAAAGCAGAATGATTAGGTAAAAAACAGGTCACAAATGGCCAGTACTGCTTATAAACCCCAGAAATCCTGGGACACGGTGAGAGCCTTCCACTCTGGAAACATCACTTGATACCTTGGTTGGACTGTCTGGAAATTCTACCTTTGGATCTCAATCCACAAATCCAGGTTGTCCCAGGAGTGTTGTTGCCACAAAACGGTCAGAATTGTCATGCAAACAGAGAACAGTGCTGACGGGTGTTCAAAATCAAATCATAAACTCCATCTCAGTGGAATCCTCTAGCCCATGGAAGTGGTGGAATATTCCTGCAGGTAACTGGACAGGGGATTTCCTCTCATTGTTCTGCCTCTCTGGACCAATGGGAGTTTCCAAATACAGCCGCCTTTGAAGAATAAAATTAGATAATCAGGTGGAATATCCCCTGAATATGTCTGGAAGCAATTACATTCTGCCTTGACTCCTGGGAGTGCTGAGTGAATAATGCCTCCCTCATTTCATCTAATAGTGATGTGGTCAGCTCATTAGTGAAGTTCATATTTTTGTAAAGAAACTCGTGGTGAACTCGGTTTCCAGGCAAAATATTTATTTATTTATTTATTTATTTTACTTTTTATTTTAGAGACAGGGTCTTGCTCTGTCACTGAGGCTGGACTGCAGTGGTGCAATCATTGCTCACTGCAACCTCAACCGCATGAGCTCAAGTGAACCTCCCACCTTAGGCTCCCAAGTACCTGGGACTGCAGGTGCAGGCCACCATGCCTGGCTAATGTTTTTGATTTTTTTGTTTTTTGTTTTTTGTTTTTTGTTTTTTTTTTTTTTGAGACACAGTCTCACTCTGTCGCCCAGGCTGGAATGCAGTCGCATGATCTCGGCTCACTGCAACCTCTGCCTCTTGGATTCAAGAAATTCTCTGCCTCAGCCTCCTGAATAGCTGGGATTGCAGGTGCCTGCCACCATGCCTGGCTAATTTTTTTGTGTTTTTAGTAGAGATAGGGTTTCACCATCTTGGCCAGGTTGGTATTAAACTCCTGACTTTGTGATCCACCCACCTTGGCCTCCCAAAGTGCTGTGATTACAGGTGTGAGCCACTGCGCCCGGCCTGAATTTTGTTATTTTAGACACAGGTTCTTGCTATGTCACCCAGGCTGGTCCTGGACCCTGGCCTCAGGCAATCCTCTCAAAGTGCTATAGGATTACAGGTATGAACCACCATGCCTGGCCAGGCAAAATAATTAGATTCTTCCTTTCTGGTGCTGAAGGTGAAGCTAGTGTCTCTGCTCAGTGGGATCCTGTAGGATCCTCTGCAGCTGTTGTGGAGGTAGATGCAGCGCTTCCAGGATGTGTATCCACCTTACCTTAACTTAGGTGGATATAGAGCCTGCAGGATCCTCTGCTGCTGCTGCTGCTGCTGCTATGGAGACTGAAAATGCTCTCCAGTGCCTAGCAGGCCAGATGTAAAAGCTGACTTGGAAAACAAGGGACATCAGTGCTGAGAGCACCTACCTGCCTGAGAATAAGCAGCAGACAGTCCTGGGTATGGCATCACTGTCATGGTTACCTAACAGGTATCAGATAAGGCATGGCCAGAAGTGGCCAATCAGCTTTTAAATGCCAAAGACAGGACAGTTACAAACAGAGGGGAGAGGTGGAGAGGACATGGTGAGAGGGATAGTAAATACCTGCAACATGTGCACACACAGGTGGGCCCTTGGGGCAGAGTCAGCTGAGGTACAGTTGGTGATGAAGATGCTGTGTTGAGAAACTGGATACCCAAGGCATTTATAAAAGTTCATACACATTGTAGGGACTTAAGCCTACTCATGATACCACCCGGACCTCTTTACAAAAATACTGAAGATATAAAGATTTCTTCAATTGGACTCTGAACCTGTAAGTTTCTTTTAATGAGGATCAAGCCCCAAGTTTTGTGTTGCTATGTGATTCTATTTCTTGATTTTAATAATGACAGAGAAAAGTATGGATACCTTCATTCCAGAAATCTACTGGGGCTGGGCTATTTGCCAGGATCACATGATACGGGGAAGAAATGAGGGTCTGTATTACATTAAGAGAATCCTGGACAGGCGTGGTGGCTCATGCCTGTAATCCCAGCACTTTGGGAGGCTGAGGCAGGTGGATCACCTGAGTTCAGGATTTTGAGACCAGCCTGACCAACATGGAGAAACCCCGTCTCTACTAAAAATACAAAATTAGCCAGGCATGGTGACGCATGCCTGTAATCCCAGCTACTCGGGAGACTGAGGCAGGAGAATCGCTTGAACCCGGGAGGCAGAGGTTGCATCGAGCTGAGATTGCACCATTGCACTCCAGCCTGGGCAACAAGAGCGAGACTCCGTCTCAAAAAAAAAAAAAATGATGGCAAAGGCCGAGCGTGGTGGCTCATGCCTGTAATCCCAGCACTTTGGGAGGCTGAGGCAGGCAGATCATGAGGTCATGAGATCGAGACCATTGGGCTAACACAGTGAACCCCCCATCTCTACTAAAAATACAAATTATTAGCTGGACATGGTGGCAGGCACCTGTAGTCCCAGCTACTTGAGAGGCTGAGGCAGAAAAATTGCTTGAATCAGGAAGGCAGAGGTTACAGTGAACTAAGATCATGCCAATGCACTCCAGCCTAGGTGACAGAGCGAGACTCCGTGTCAAAAAAAAAAAAATTAGTCTGGTGCAGTGGCTCATGCCTGTAATCCCAGCACTTTGGGAGGCCTAGGCAGGCGGATCATGAGGTCAGGCTTTCAAGACCAGCTTGACCAATGTGGTGACCCCCATCTCTACTAAAAATACAAAAATTAGCCAGGCATGGTGGCGGGCGCCTGTAATCCCAGCTACTTAGGAGGCTGAGGCAGGAGAATCGCTTGTACCCGGGAGATGGAGGTTTCAATGAGCCAAGATCACGCCACTGCACTCCACCCTGGGCAACAGAGACTCTGTCAAAAGAAGAAAGAAAAAGAGAGAGAGGGAGGGAGGGAGGGAGGGAGGGAGGGAGAGAGAGAGAGAAAGAAAGAAAAAGATAAAGAGAAAGAAAAAGAAAGAAGAAAGAAAAGAAAGAAAGAAAAGAAAGAAGAAGAAGAGAGAGAGAGAGAGAAAGAAGAGAGAGAAAGAAAGAAAGACATGCCTGAGACTGGGTAATTTATTAAAAAAGAGGTTTAATGGACTCACGGTTCACCATGGCTGGAGAGGCCTCACAATCATGATGGAAGGCAAAGGAAGACCAAAGGCACATCTTCCACGGCAGCAGGCAAGAAAGCATGTGCAGGGGAACTGCCCTTTTATAAAACCATCAGATCTTTGAGACTTATTCACTATCATGAGAACAGCACGGGAAAAACCCACTCCCATGATTCCATTACCTCCTACTGGGTCCCTGCCACAACATGTGGGGATTATGGGAGTTAAAATTCAAGATTTGGGTGAGGACACAGCCAGACCATATCACTGGTTTTTCCCCAGGTTCCCCCACATAAATCAGGGGATGCAGATGGATACTTCTGAGAAAGGGCACCACTGAGGTCTAGATACTGAATACACTGAGGTCCCAGCTCTTGCTCTGCCAGGATACCCTGTCCCACCTGCTAGGAGCTCCCCTCAACCACCTCCCTGTTCAGGAGGTGCCCATATATTCAAGAAAGAGTTTTCATAACTTTCTTTCTTTTTTTTTTTTTTTTTTGAGACAGAGTCTTGCTCTGTCACCCTGGCTGGAGTGCAGTGACATGATCTCAGCTCACTGCAACCTCCACCTCCCAGGCTCAAGAGATTCTCATGCCTCAGCCTCCTCAGTAGCTGGGATTACAGGTGCACACCACCACACCCGGCTAATTTTTTGTATTTTTAGTAGAGATGGGGTTTTGCCATATTGGTCAGGCTGGTCTCAAACTCCTGACCTTTTGTGATCCACCCCAGTTGGCCTCTCAAAGTGCTGGGATTACAGGCATGAATCATCACACCTGGCCAGTTTTCATAATTTTCTTTACTTCCACTATAGTGGGAGAACTATCTTCAGAGAAAACTATCCTGGACAGGTAGGTTGGCCTAACCAGGAACAGGTTTCAGTGAGGTGTTTTAGAAGCAGTGATGCCTGTGTACCCTGGTGAGAAGGAGCATGGCATGAACATCAGAAACCAGACTTCACCTTAGAGAAGGAGAGGCCACAGGGTGGGGTCTGAAGGAGCAGTTCTCACAAGTGATCCTGTGGGCACTGGGGCCACACCATGCACCTTGGTGCACAAGTGTCAATGTGGTTTGGAGTGGGGTAGAGGACTCAGGGTATTAAAAGCATCAAGGCATCCAGCAGAGAGCCACCGCACCCAACTTTACTTTCACCCACAGACTGATGCACCCAACTTTACTTTCATCCACAGGCTGATGCACCCAACTTTACTTTCATCCACAGGCTGATGCACTCGAGGAAGTGTTACTCCACGACAACCTCAATGATACACACAGAACCTGTTTGCCAGGCCCATGCCACAGGCTGTAATCTCAAAATGGGGGCCACCAAGGCTTGTTAAAATAACTGGGACTCAGAGGAAAATTTTTTTAACATTATTATTATTTTTGAGACAAGGTCTTCCTCTATCACCCAGGCTGGAGTGCAGTGGTGTGATCATAGCTCACTGCAGCCTCTGTCTCCCAGGTTCAAGCCATCCTCCTGCCTCAGACCCCAGGTAGGCAGGACCACAGGTGCACACCACCACACCCAGCTAAGAAAACAATTTAAACATTTTATTTATTTATTTATTGAGATGAAGTCCCGCTCTGTCACCCAAGTTGGAGTGAAGTGGCACGATCTCAGCTCACTGCAACCTCCGTCTCCTCGGTTCAAGTGATTCTCCTGCCTCAGCCTCTGAGTAGCTGGCATTATAGGTGCCCGCCACCATGACCAGCTTATTTATTTATTTATTTATTTATTCTGAGACAGAGTCTCGCTCTGCCACCCAGGCTGGAGTGCAGTGGCGTAATCTTGGCTCACTGCAAGCTGCGCCTCCTGGGTTCATGCAATTCTCGTGCCTCAGCCTCCGGAGTAGCTGGGACTACAGGCGCCCACCACCACACCCAGCTAATTTTTTATATTTTCAGTAGAGACGGGGTTTTACCGTATTAGCCAGGATGGTCTCAATCTTCTGACCTTGTGATCCGCCCGCCTCGGCCTCCCAAAGTGCTGGGATTATAGGCGTGAGCCACGGCGCCCAGCCTAATTTTTGTATTTTTTGTATTTTGTATTTTGTAGAGATGGGGTTTCACCATGTTGGCCAGGCCGGTCTTGAACTCCTGACCTCAGGTAATCCGCCCGCCTTGGCCTCCCAAAGTGCTAGATTACAGGTGTGAGCCACTGTGCCGGCCTAATTTAAACATTTTAAAATTTTGTTTGCATTTTTAAATAAAATCTCAATTTGGTTTTTAAAAAAACTCTGTCCGGGTTGTGATAACTCACATTTGCAACATCAGCACTTTGGGAGGCTGAGGTGGGAGGATCACCCAGGAGTTCAAGATCAGACTGGGCAACATAGGGATACCCAGTATCTCTAAAAAGTAATGATAGGCCAGAACTGCTTGAGTTCAAACTCTTGGGCTCAAGCAGTTCTGCCTCAGCCTCCCAAGTAGCAAGGACTACAGATTTGAGCCACCACACTGGCTTTTTTTTTTTTTTTTTTTGTAGAAATGGGGTTCTCGCCGGGCGCGGTGGCTCAAGCCTGTAATCCCAGCACTTTGGGAGGCCGAGACGGGCGGATCACGAGGTCAGGAGATCGAGACCACCCTGGATAACACGGTGAAACCCCGTCTCTACTAAAAATACAAAAAAAAAAACTAGCCAGGCGAGGTGGCGGCGCCTGTAGTCCCAGCTACTCGGGAGGCTGAGGCAGGAGAATGGCGTGAACCCGGGAGGCAGAGCTTGCAGTGAGCTGAGATCTGGCCACTGCACTCCAGCCTGGGTGACAGAGCGAGACTCCGTCTCAAAAAAAAAAAAAAAAAGAAATGGGGTTCTCACTAGGATAGCCAGTCTGGTCTTAAACTCTAGCCACTCTTGGCCTAGAGTGATCATCCCACCTTGGCCTCTCAAATGGATGAGATTTTAGGCCTGAGCCACCACGCCTGGCCATCTAGTCTCTAAATGCTAGTTAACTGCTTTGATGGAGCGGTCACGGTGGCTCACATCTGTAATCCCAGCACTTTGGGAGCCTGAGGCGGGTGGATCATGAGGTCAAGAGTTTGACCTTCGAGGTTTAAGCAATTCTCATGCCTCAGCCTCCCGAGTAGCTGGGATAACAGGTGCCTGCCACCATTCCTGGCTAATTTTTAATATTTTTAGTAGAGACAGGCTTTCACCACGTTGGCCAGGCTGGTCTCAAACTCCTGATCTCAAGCGATCCACCTGCCTCGGCCTCCTAAAGTGCTGGGATTACAGGCACAAGCCACCAGGCCCAGCCAAGATTCGGCCTAATTTTTTTTTTTTTTTTTTTGAGACGGAGTCTCGCTCTGTCCCTCAGGCTGGAGTGCAGTGGCACGATCTCCGCTCACTGCAAGCTCTGCCTCCTGGGTTCACGCCATTCTCCTGCCTCAACCTCCTGAGTAGCTGGGACTACAGGCGCCCCCCAACACACCTGGCTAATTTTTTGTATTCTTTAGTAGAGACAGGGTTTCACCATGTTAGCCAGGATGGTCTCAATCTCCTGTCTCCTGACCTCATGATCTGCCCACCTTGGCCTCCCAAAATGCTGAGATTACAGGCGTCAGCCACCTCATCCAGTCTTTTTTTTTTTTTTTTTAATAAGTTTATTCATTTTCTTTCTGAGACAGAGTCTCACTCTGTCGCCCAGGCTGGAGTGCACTGGCACTATTTCTGCTCACTGCAACCTCTACCTCCCAGGTTCAAGCGATTCTCCTGCCTCAGCCTCCCAAGTCGCTGGGACTACAGGTGTGCACCATGCCCAGCTTTTTTTTTTTTTTTTTTTTTTTTTTTTTGAGATGGAGTCTCGCCCTGTCACCCAGGCTGGAGTGCAGTGCCGCGATCTTCACTCACTGCAACCTCTGCCTCCCGGGTTCAAGCAATTCTCCTGCATCAGCCTCCAGAGTAGCTGAGACTACAGGTGCGTGCCACCACATCCAGCTAATTTTTAGTAGAGATGGGCCCGGCCCCCAACATCTTTTTAAGGAGCTGAACAAACCAGTATTTAAAAAAAAAAAAAAAAAAAGTAGTGGGAATGGCCGGGCGCGGTGGCTCAAGCCTGTAATCCCAGCACTTTGGGAGGCCGAGACGGGCGGATCACGAGGTCAGGAGATCGAGACCATCCTGGCTAACACTGTGAAACCCCGTCTCTACTAAAAAGTACAAAAAACTAGCCAGACGAGGTGGCGGGCGCCTGTAGTCCCAGCTACTCGGGAGGCTGAGGCAGGAGAATGGCGTGAACCTGGGAGGCGGAGCTTGCAATGAGCTGAGATCCGGCCACTGCACTCCAGCCTGGGTGACAGAGCGAGACTCCGTCTCAAAAAAAAAAAAAAAAAAAAAAAGTAGTGGGAGTATCTAGTACAACTAAAATCAGGAATCCAAGTCAGCAGTTAAACATTCCAAGCTGGGCACAGTGGCTCACGCCTGCAATCTCAACACTTTGGGAGGCTGAGGCGGACGGATCGCATGAGGTCAGTAGTTCGAGACTAGCCTGGCCACTAGTGAAACCCCATCTCTACTAAAAATACAAAAATTAGCTGGGCATGGTGGTGGGTGCCTGTAGCCCCAGCTACTCGGGAGGCTGAGGCAGAATGATCACTTGAGGCCAGGAGTTTGAGACTAGCCTGGGCAACATAGAGAGACCCTGTCTCTACAAAATAATTCTAAAAATTATCTGGGCATGGTGGTGTGAGCCTGTTGTCCCAGCTACTCCAGAGGCTGGGATGGGAGGATCACTTGAGGCTAGGAATTGGAGGTTGCAGTGAGCCAGGATTGCACCACTGCTCTCCAGTCTGGGTGACAGGGAGGGATTTTGTCTCCAAAAAGGAAATATAGGAAACAAGGAAGGGCTTCTCTTCCACATACTCCCACTTCATTAGGGGCAATTACAAGATTCCAGGAAACATGGAAAACCTAGCTTTAGTACCTTTTTGGATGTATGCTAATAGGAAAACAAATCTCATTAATTAACTCATAGACGGCTAAGAGAAAGGGATCTTAGGGGACATGTGGTTTCACTCCCTAAATTTAAACACGAGGGAACTGGGTACCAAAGAGATGAAATAACTCACCACGTAGAGAGAGAAGAGCCTGTCTTACCACAAGGGGTCTCTCATTGAAAACCCAACAAAACTCGTCCCATGCCTGCATTCTCCAAGATCATAGCCCAACATAGGATGGAAATGTCTTCACTTCAGAGGACAACCGGTTTGTCCTTTGCCTTTTACACTCCTTTCAGCGAGGAGTATTTCTCAACTTTATATTTGTGCAAACTCTTGAGCAGCACAAACTTCTGAGCTAAGAGACACTTCACTCTTAGCAATTGAGGGCAAAGGCTGGAATGCTTTGGCACCGCTCCAGGCTCCCTTCCCAGAAGTCTGGGGTGGCAGAAAAAAAAAAGCGTTTATTTTTCACACTGAGTAGAGACTTGGCTCATCAAGTAAAGGTAAACTTACGCTTTTGCTCTTTTTTTTTTTTTTTCGAGACAGAATTTCGCTCTTGTTGTACGGGCTGGAGTGCAATGGTGTGATCTCGGCTCACTGCAACCTCCACCTCCTGGGTTCAAGCGATTCTCCTGCCTCAGCCTCCCAAGTAGCTGGGATTACAGGCACACGCCACCATGCCCGGCTAATTTTTGTATTTTTTTTTAACTTTTTAATTTTTTTATTTTATTTTATTTTTGAGATGGAGTTTCACTCTTGTCACCCAGGCTGGAGTGCAATGCTGCGATCTCGGCTCACTGCAACCTCTGCCTCCAGGATTCAAGTGATTCTCCTGGCCTCAGCCTCCTGAGTAACTGGGATTACAGGCACCCACCACCATGCCCGGCTAATTTTTTTGTATTTTTAGTAGAGATGGGATTTCACCATCTTGGCCAGGCTGGTCTCGAACTCCTGACCTCAGGTGATCCACCCGCCTCAGCCTTCCAAAGTGCTGGGATTATAGGTGTGAGCCACTGCACCCGACCACTGGGTGACAACTTTTAAGTAACTGCCATGTACTTAGTAAATTGATAGGTATAATTGTGTGTGCCAAGGCAGATCACTGCCCTTAGGACTTTATGATTTTGGTGAAAATCAAGAAAAATATAAATAAAACCTTTATTTCAAGCTCTATCTAACAAATGTGTAGTATTACCTAGTGAAAACTGTCTGGATGGCCGGGCGCGGTGGCTCAAGCCTGTAATCCCAGCACTTTGGGAGGCCGAGGCGGGCGGATCACAAGGTCAGGAGGTCGAGACCATCCTGGCTAACACAGTGAAACCCCGTCTCCACTTAAAAAATACAAAAAATTAGCCGGGCGAGATGGTGGGCGCCTGTAGTCCCAGCTACTCAGGAGGCTGAGGCAGGAAAATGGCATGAACCTGGGAGGTGGAGCTTGCAGTGAGCTGAGATCCGGCCACTGCACTCCAGCCTGGGCGACGAGCGAGACTCCGTCTCAAAAAAAAAAAAAAAAAAAAAAAAAAAAGAAAACTGTCTGGTAAGTAATGGGTAAGAAATGGTGTACATAAGACTCAATTCAATGTTAACCCCAAATGTGTATTTCTACGGAGCTAAAAATCTTGGGATCTTTGGGTTTTTCTTTGGCAAATTCAGTATTTTGGGGAAGAAGGAAGGAAGGGAGGGAGGGAGGAATTTTCAGGATTGAGTTGCATTTACTGTCAGTCAGTATTAACCACAGTCTTCTACAGAGACCTCATGTCTTTTCATAAACCAGAATGCTCCTTTAGTAATTCCAAAATAAGCAAAAGAGGTCATTTTTGGCTGGATGCAGTGGATCACACCTGTAATCCCAGCACTTTGGGAGGCCAAGGCAGGTGAATCACTTTAGCCCAGGAGTTCAAGACTAGCCTGGCCGACATGGTAAAACCCCAGCTCTATTAAAAATACAAAAATTAACCAGGCATGGCGGTGCGTGCCTGTAATCCCAGCTACGTGGAAGACTACGTGGAATCCCAGGGCAGAAGAATCATTTGAACCCTGGAGGCAGAGTTTGCAGTGAGCCCAGATCACACCACTGCACTCCAGCCTGGGTGACAGAACGAGACTCTGTCTCAAAAAAAGTCAACTTTATTTTGCGGGGGGCGGGGGCAGGGGTTAAGCCCTAACAAAACAGCTCATTATTTTTTTGAGTATTGGGGAGGGGGTGTTTAATCTTGTTAGACAAATAAATGACTGTTGTTCTCCCCTCGGAGTTAGTTAGTAATTACTGAAAATCGGCCGAGCTTGTTGGCTCACACATGTAATCCCAGCACTTTGGGAGGCCGAGGTGGGCAGATCACTTGAAGTGAGGAGTTGAAGACCAGCCTGGTCAATATGGTGAAACCCCGTGTCTACTAAAAATACAAAACTTAGCCGGGGGTAGTGGCACGTGTCTGTACTCCCAGCTACTTGAGAGGCTGAGGCAGGAGAATTGCTTGAACCCCGGAGGCAGAGGTTTCATTGAGCAGAGATTACGCCACTGCACTCCAGCCTGGCGACAGAGCGAGACTCTGTCTCAAAATAATAATAATAATAATAATAATAATAATAATAACAACAACAATAATAATAATAACAACTGAAAATCTAAAATTGAATAAGTTTCATAATGAAACCACTTTTTATTTGTTTTTTGTTTGTTTGAGACAGAGTTTCGTTCTTGTCATTCAGGCTCCAGTGCAATGGCACAATCTCAGCTCACTGCAACCTCCGTCTCCCGGGTTCAAGCGATTCTCCTGCCTTAGCCTTCACAAGTTGCTGGGATTACAGACAGGCATGAGCCACCAACCCCGGCTAATTTTTTTTTTTTTTTTTTTTTTTGAGATGGAGTCTCACTCTGTCAGCTAGGCTTGAGTACCCTGGCACCATCTTGGCTCACTGCAACCTCCGCCTGCCTCCCAGGTTCAAGTGATTCTCCTGCCTCAGCCTCCCGAGTAGCTGGGATTACAGGCACCCACCACCACACCCAGCTAATTTTTGTATTTTTAGTAGAGACGGGGTTTCACCACCTTAGCCAGGCTGGTCTCGAGCTCCTGACCTCCTGAGCCACAAGCCTCGGCCTCCCAAAGTGCTGGGATTACAGGCGTGAGCCACCGTGCCCGGCCGACCCCCCCGCTAATTTTGTATATTTAATAGAGACGGAGTTTCTCCATGTTGGTCAGGCTGATCAAGAACCCCCGACCTCAGGTGATCCGCCCGCTTCAGCCTTCCAAAGGGCTGGGATTAGAGGCCTGACCCACCACGCCCGCCCACTTTTAAAATTATATACCATAGAAATTATATACTATGGCCCTGTCATGCGAAGGAAAGCCTAAGATGCCGTCTGATGGCCATATCTGGAATGACTGCTAAACCTATGAAAAAATTTAAAAGTTAAAAGAAATAAGGAAATCGATCATGAACCTCTTGAAAACTTTCTCTACAAACGTGTCCGTGGCAATGCAGTTTATAAAACAAAACATCTGAAACAATCTAGTAATAGAGGGATTGGTTAAATGAATAATGGCACATTCACATCATAAAATACTACTCAAGGCTACCTGTAATCCCAGCACTTTGGGAGGCCGAGGCCAGAGTTAAAGACCAGCCTGCCCAACACGGTGAAACCCCACCTCTACTAAAAAATACAAAAATTAGCCGGGCATGGTGGCGGATGCCTGTAGTCCCAGCTACTCAAGAGGCTGAGGCAGGGAGAACTGCTTGAACCGGAAGGCAGAGATTGCAGTGAGTTGAGATCATGTCACTGCACTCCAGCCTGAGTGACAGAGCGAGACTCCATCTCAAAAAACAAACCCTCAGAAATAAGATGTAAAAAAAATTTACTAACACAAAAAAATTCATATATTATATTAAGTGAAAATTTGAAGTCACAAAGCTGTTTAGTATGATTCTATTATTATTATAATTATTATTATTTTCATTTTTAGAGGCAAGTTCTTACTCTGTCACCCAGGCTGGAGCACAGTGGTGCAATCATAACTCTCTGCAGCCCGGAACTCCTGGATTGAAGAGATCCTCCCACCTCAGCCTCCTGAGTAGCTGGTACTATAGGTGCTCCATGACACCTGCATGACTTTTTTTTTTTTTTTTTTTTTGGTAGAAACGGGATCTCACTCTGTTGCCCAGGCTGGTCTCAAACTTCTAGTCTAAAGCATTGCTGAGATTACAGATGCAAGCCACTGTTCCTGGCTCTCCATTTTTATTATGTAAAGGATAGACAGAAAAGTAAATAGAAGCTAAGCAGAGTAGCTCACACCTGCAATCCCAGTACTTTCAGAGGCCAAGGCAGGAGGATTGTTTGAGCCCAGGAGTTCTAGACCAGCCTGGGAAACATGGTGAAACCCCACCTCTACTAAGAATACAAAAATTGAAGCAGGAGGATCACCTGAGCTTGGGGAGGTTGAGACTGCAGTGAGCCGAGATCACACCACTGCACTCCAGCCTGGGTGAGAGAGTGAAACCCTGTCTCAAAGAAAAAAAAGACCAGCCTGGGCAACATAGTGAGACTTCAACTCTACGAAAAATTTTAAAAATCAGCAGACTATGGTGGTGCACTCCTGTAATCACAGCTACTTGGGAGGCTGATGTGGGAGAATCACTTGAGCTTGGGAGGTCGTGCCTGCAGTGAGCCGTGTTCACACCACTGCACTCCAGCCTGGATGGCAGAGTGAGATCTTGCCTCAGAAAAAAAGAAAGAAAGAAAAAGTAAAGAAAAGAAAAGGCTGGGCATGGTGGCTCATGCCTGTAATCCCAGCACTTTGGGAGGCCGAGGCAGGCAGATAACGAGATCAGGAGTTTAAGACCAGCCTGCCCAACATAGTGAAACCCTGTCTCTACTAAAAATACAAAAAATTAGCTGGGCGTGGTGGCGGGTACCTGTAATCCCAGCAACTCAGGAGGCTGAGGCAGGAGAATCGCTTGAACCCGGGAAGTGGAGGTTGCAATGAGCCGAGATCATGCCATTGCACTCCAGCCTGGGCCACAGAGCCAGACTCTGTCTCAAAAAAAAAGGAAAGAAAAGAACAATAAATAGAATCACTAAATTGATGGACATTAAAGCAAAATGTTTTCAGTGGTATCTCTTAGCAGTGAAGCTGTGAGGAATTTTTTTTTTCTTTCTTTCTTTTTTTTTTTTTTTTTGAAATAGAGTTTCGCTCTTATTGCCCAGGCTGTAGTGCAGTGGCACAATCTCGGCTCACCACAACCTCCGCCTCCCAGGTTCAAGCAATTCTCCTGCCCCAGCCTCCCAAGTAGCTGGGATTACAGGCATGCGCCACCACGCCCAGCTAATTTTGTATTTTTAGTGGAGATGGGGTTTCTCCTTGTTGGTCAGGCTGGTCTCAAACTCCCAACCTCAGGTGATCTGCCCGCCTCGGCCTCCCAAAGTGCTAGGATTACAGGCGTGAGCCACTGTGCCTGGCCTGCTGTGAGGCTTTTTGATTAACCTTGTTAATCATAAATTAACAGACCCTGATAGCTGTTAACTAATTAACTCTGCTTTCTATTCTTCTTCTCTCTTTTCTTTAAATAGAGGCAGGGGTCTTGCTATGTTGGTCAGGCTTGCCTCAATCTCCTGGGCTCAAGTAATCCTCCCGTCTTGGCCTCCCAAAGTGCTGGAATAACAGGCATGAGCCACCATACCTCACCCTAATGCTGTTTTCTAAATGTGCTATGATGAATATTAATTACTTTTGTAAAAAAGGTACAAAAACAATGAAAGTTTTTTTTTGTTTTTCTTTGATATGAAGTCTTGCTCTGTCATTCAGGCTGGAGTGCAGTGGCACGATCTCGGCTCACTGCAGCCTCCACCTCTGGGTTCAAATGATTCTCCTGCCTTAGCCTCCCGAGTACAGGCATGTGCCACCACGCCCAGCTAATTTTTATATTTTTAGTAGAGAGGGACTTTCACCATGTTGGCCAGGCTGGTCTTGAACTCCTGACCTCTACCCACCTCAGCCTCCCAAAGTGCTGGAATTATAGGTGTGAACCACCGCACCCGGCCTGAATAACTGAAACATGAATCAGAAATGAAGCAGGGTGTCAGCTATTAGGACATTAGACTGGGTGCACTTGAAAAGACCACAGTGCAGTTAGGATTTATTTCATTCTCTTGTGCAGGGATTGGCAACTACAGTGAGTGAGCCCAGTCTCATCATGCCTGTTCATCTACGTCTTATCTGTCCATGGCTCCTTTCCCGCAACAAGGGCAGAGTTGAGTAGCTGAGACAGAAACCATATGGCCTGGTAAACTGAAAATATTTACCACCAGGTTCTTTACAGAAAAAGTTTGCAGGCTAAACATGGTAACTCACGCCTCTAATCCCAATGCTTTGGGAGGCCGATGTGGGAGCATTGCTTGAGCCCAGCAGTTAGAGACTAGCCTAGGCAACATGGCAAGACCTTGTCCCTACAAAAAATTTAAAACTTAGCTGACCATGGTGGTGCATGCCTGTAGTTCCAGCTACTTGGGAGGCTAAGGCGGGAGAATAGCTTAAACCCGAGAATTCCGGGCTTCAGTGAGCTGTGATAGCAATACTACACTCTCAGACCCTGTCTCTTAAAAAAAGAAAAGTTTTGCAGACCCCTGCTCTTTTTTTTTTTTTTTGAGACGGAGTCTCACTCTATCGCCCAGGCTGGAGTGCAGTGGTGCAATCTCGGCTCATTGTAACCTCTGCCTCCGTGGTTCAAGTGATTCTCCTGCCTCAGCTCCCAAGTAGCTGGGATTACAGGCACCCACCACCACACCCAGCTAATTTTTGTTTTTTTAGTAGAGACGAGATTTCACCATGTTGGCCAGGCTGGTCTCAAACTCCTGAGCTCAAGTGATCCACCCACCTCAGCCTCCCAAAGTGTCGGGATTATAGGCGTGAGCCACCGTGCCCGCCCCCCCGGTCTTATAAATTATTTAAATCCTGTACTGCCTTGGGATATTTTAATATTTCACTATGCCTTAATGTTTCTAGCCAACCAAAAGAACTCTCAGCTGGCAGTTCCCAACAAATGTCAGAACTCCAGAGCTAGAAGCCACCAAACGGCAAATTGTTTTTCCCTGGTACTCTACTCCTGCCTCTGAGAGAAGCAGGTGCATCCCAGCCTCAAATCCAAAGCTGTTCATCAGAGGGTGGGGAGGGCTGGGAGAAGGAAGCCTGCAGAGTGGAGAAGCCCTAGAAGATGGGGACATTAGGAGACAGAATTCATTTTATCTGGGTGTCGGGGATTATATTTCCAGCGAAATTCTTTTTCCACTTAATGGAATCATACTAAGGTAACAGATATTGAAGCTATGTGGTGCTTAAATCTGAAATGATGAACCAGTGGAAATGATACAGAAACTGGCCATAGGGTGGGAAGAGAACTGAATAAGTGGCTCCAATATACTTATACCCATCAGCGGGATGTGACCACAGTGCTTCCAGAGGTGGCTAGAACAAGAGCTCTCTTAGAAACATAAGGACTAAGCTAGGCATAGTGGCTCACACCTATAATCTTAGCACTTTGGGAAGCTGATGCAGGAGGATCGCTTGAAGCCAGAAGCTCAGGACAAGCCTGGGCAACCTAGCAAGACCCTCATCTCTACAAAAAATTTTAAAAACTACCCGTGCGGAGTGGCTCATGCCTGTAGTCCCAGCTACTTGGAAGGCTGAGGTGGAAGGATCCCTTGAGCCCAGGAGTTTGAGGCTGCAGTGAGCTATGATGATGCCACTGTACTCCAGCCTGGGGGATAGCGGGAGATCCAGTCTCCAAAAATAAATAAATAAATAAATAAATGAGAAAGAAACATAATGATTAAAAAGTAACATGCAATATTATGTAAGACAACTATGGATTCTCAAATTAACTTCAAGGAACACTATTTTCTTTTTTATTTATTTTTATTTTTATTTTTTGTTATGAAGTCTCACTCTGTCACCCAGGCTGGAGTGCAATGGTGTGATCTCAGCTCATTGTAACCTCCGTCTCCCAGGTTCAAGCGATTCTCCTGCCTCAGCTTCTTGAGTACCTGGGACTACAGGTGCATGCCACCATGCCTGGCTAATTTTTTGTATTTTTTTTAGTAGAGACGGGATTTCACCATATTGGCCAGGCTGGTCTCAAACTAGTGACCTCATGATCTGCCTGCCTCGGCCTCCCAAAGTGTTGGGATTATAGGCGTGAGCCACCACAATATAATTATATTAATAATTATGTTAAATAAATAAACAAAAATGTAAAACAATTCATCAAAAGCTTACATGTAGGCTGGGCACGGTGGCTTATGCCTGTATCCCAGCACTTTGGAAGGTTAGGATGGAAGGATCACTTGAGGCCCGAAGTTCGAGACCAGCCTCAGCAACACAGTGGGACCCTGTCTCTACACAAAATTTTCAAACTTTAAAAATTGTCAGCCAGGCGCGGTGGCTCAAGCCTGTAATCCCAGCACTTTGGGAGGCCGAGACGGGCGGATCACGAGGTCAGGAGATCGAGACCATCCTGGCTAACATGGTGAAACCCCATCTCTACTAAAAAAAAAAAAAAAAACACAAAAAACTAGCCGGGCGAGGTGGCGGGCGCCTGTAGTCCCAGCTACTCCGGAGGCTGAGGCAGGAGAATGGTGTAAACCCGGGAGGCGGAGCTTGCAGTGAGCTGAGTTCCGGCCACTGCACTCCAGCCCGGGAGACAGCGCGAGACTCTGTCTCAAAAAAAAAAAAAATTGGGCATGGTGGTGCATACCTGTAGACCTAACTCCTCGGGAGGCTAAAATGGGAGGATCAGTTTAGCCCGGGAGTTTGAGGCTGCAGCAAGCTATGATCACACCACTGCACTCCAGCCTGGGCAACAGAGTGAGACTCTGTTTAAAAAAAACAACAACAAAAAGAAAAAGAAGCCTACGTGTAAAGAGCTTGGGATGAGAGCACTTCAGGACTTGTGTCATCGTGCACAGTGAAGATATCTATGGTGACTAACATGCATCCCAAACCAAACAGCCCTCCCTGAATGCTTTGCTCTGGTTAATACTCCCAGAGACTGTCACTACTCGGGGGAAGCCCATTCCCACCAGCCCAGCATTATAGTATCCTGGGATTCCCTACCTCTATGATATTAATAACAGCAATGTATTCCTCTGTATGCTAATAACACTAATGAAATAGGTGAGAAAAAAAGTCTATGGTCAGTGGTAATTATTTGACCTTGATCATAGCACAAACTTCTTTCACATATCAATTTATTGAGTTTCTACTATGTGCCAGGCATTGTACTAGAACTCAGAGATATTACAGAGATGAATAGAACAGCAAAATGGATACTTCCATCCTGTCTCTTTTTTTTTTTTTTTTTTTTTTGAGACAGAGTCTTGCTTTGTCACCCAGGAAGTGTAGTGGTGCTATCTCTGCTCACTGCAACCTCTGCCTCTCAGATTCAAGCAATTCTCCAGCCTCAGCCTCCTGAGTAGTTAGGATTACAGGCACCCACCACCACGCTCTGGTAATTTTTGTATTTTTAGTAGAGACAAGGTTTCGCCAAGTTGGCCAGACTGGTCTCGAACTCCTGACCTCAGGTGATCTGCCTGCCTCAGCCTCCCAAAGTGCTGGGGTTACAGACATGAGCCACACGGCACCCATCCATCCATCTAGTCTTTTGACATCCAGAAAGCTGGAGACCAACACTGGGACCTCTGCTACAGCCACAGCAAAAAAGAAAAGTCTTAACATATTCATGTCCAAGCTTGCCTGCAGAAAGAGCAAAAAGTATATGGTCTTCAATCCAGTGTTCACGTTTGCCCCCCCCCAGATCTCCAGGACATTGATCTGCTTGGTGAAGGCTGAGTCACCTGCAGAACCCAGGACACAAGGTACTCTGGGAAAAAGTAATTTTAGATTTCAAGCTTCCAGCATTCAAGTGAGACACACTTCAGGGAGTCCAGAAAAGAGATGAGAAGGCTGGGAGAGGTGGCTCACACCTGTAATCCCAGTACTTTGGGAGGCTGAGGCAGGTGGATCACTTGAGATCAGGAGTTCAAGACCAGTCCAGCCAACATGGTAAAACTCCGTCTCCATTAAAATTAAAAAGAAAAAAATTTAGCCCGGTGTGGTGGTGTGTGCACGTAATTCCAGCTATTCGGGAGGCTGAGGCAGGAGAATCCTCTAAACCAGGGAGGTGGAGGTTGCAGTGAGCTGAGATTACCACACTGCACTCCAGCATGGGCAACAAAGTGACACTCTGTCTCAAAAAATAAAAACAAAACAAAACATGAGAAAGCCAGTCTGAACTATTAGCCATATTTATGAAGTGGACCATGGGAAGAAAAGTCCAAGCTAAGGAATAACAGTGGGTAATGAATGGGGGTGTATCAGAGACTGAAGGGGAATTGAAAGCAGTGGGCCCTTAGCCAAGCTTTTATGTCAGGGGAGGCTGCTGGCAAAAAAAAAAAAAAAAAAAAAACAAACTTTTTTCTTTTCTTTTATTTCTTGAGACAGGGTCTCACTCTGTCCCCTAGACTGGAGTGCAGTGGCACGATCTCAGCTCACTGCAACCGCCACCTTCCTGGTTCAGGTGACGCTCCTGCCTCAGCCTCTTGAGTAGGTGGAACTACAGGCACTCGCCACCACACCTGGCTAATTTTTGATTTTTGTATTTTTAGTAGAGACCAGGTTTCACCATGTTGGCCAGGTTGGTCTCTAACTTCTGACCTCAGATGATCCACCCGCCTCTGCCTCCCAAAGTGCTGGGATTACAGGCGTGAGGCACCGCGCTTAGCCCCTCCTCATGGATTCTGTAGTGTTGGATTCTAGAATTAGTCACTGACTTGCTTCCTTTCCCATTCTGCATATTCTCTCAAAGTGATTTCATCTGCTTTCTTGGTTTCAGCTACCATCTGTATATAGTAAAGATTCCTAAATATAAATTTCCAACCCAGAGTTTTCTCTTGAACTTCAGATTTTTATCCTACATAAAACTGACAGCTCCCACGGATGTCCCCAGGGGTACTTCAAACTTACTATATTCAAATCTAACATCATCTTCCCACCAAATATTTTCACCTGTCTTTATTTCCCTCAATTCCTTTTTTTTTTTTTTTTTTGACAAAGTCTCACTCTGTCACCTAGCCTGGAGTGCAGTGGTGTGATCTTGGCTCACTGCAACCTCCACCTCCCGGGTTAAACTGATTCTCATGCCCCAGCCTGAGATTACAGGTGGTATGCCACCATGCCTGCTAATTTTTGTATTTTAGTGGAGATGGGGTTTCACCATGTTGGCCAGGGTGGTCTCAAACTCCTGACCTCAGGTGATCCAACTGCCTTGGCCTCCCAAAGTGCTGGGATTACAGACGTGAGCCACTACGCTCAGCTAGTTCCCTCAATTCTTTCAATTCTTTGTCCCTTATCCATGGGGAATGAAGGGAGAAATATCAGTTGAGAGGGTGGAGTCAGAAGGTTGGCCTTCCCTTGCTCTGGCATCCTTAAAGTTTTTTTGGCCAGGCAAGGTGGCTCATGCCTGTAATCCCAGCACTTTGGGAGGCCTAGGCAGGTGACTGTACTCCCAGCTACCTGGGGGCTGAGGTGGGAGGATTCCTTGAGCCCATCAGGCAGAGGTTGAAGTGAGCTGAGACTACACCACTGCACTCTAGCCTGGGTGACAGAGTGAGACCCTGTCTCAAAAAAAAAAAAAAAAAAATTGATGAGAGGGGAGAATGGAACCCGCAAAAAAGATGGAAAAGAGATGGAGATCAGAGGAGAGCCAGAAGAGAGTTGTGAAATTCAAAGGAGTGAAGTGAAGTAGGGCTAGGTGAGGTGGCTCATGCCTGTAATCCCAGAACTTTGGGAGGCCAAGGAGGGCAGATCACTGGAGGTTAAGAGTTCAAGACCAGCCTGGACAACATGGTGAAACCCCATCTCTTCCAAAACTACAAAAACTTAGCCAGGCATAGTGGCACACATTGGTGGTCCAGCTACTTGGGAGGCTGAGGATGGAGGATCCCTTGAACTCAGGGGGTGGAGTTGCAGTGACCCAAGGTCATGCCACTGCACTCCAGCCTGGGCAACAGAGTGAGACCTCATCTCAAAAAATAAAAACCAACAACAACATAAAAAAACAAAGGAGTGAGATAGGAGGCAGGATTGGACTCTGGAGGTGGAACTCAGACACCACAAAAAAGTGTAGACTAGCTAAAACAGGTCTGGGGTGGAAGCAGCTTGCCATAAGATACACCCACAAGTGTGCATTGTCAGTTTACCATTGCCATGGCAACACTGCCCCTTTCCATAGCAGCGACCCAACAACCTGCAAGTTACCACCCTCATCCTAGAAATTTATATATAAACTGCCCCTCCATTTGCATATAATTAAAAGTTGGTATAAATATGAATGCAGAACTGCCTCTGAGCTGCTACTCTGGGCACACTGCTTACGGGGTAGCCCTGCTCTGCAAGGAGCAGTATCTCTGCTGCTGCTGTGCACTGCTGCTTCAACAAAAGTTGCTGTGTAAGCCAGGTGCGGTGGCTCATTCCTGTAATCGCAGCACTCTGGGAGGCTGAGGCAGGTGGATCACCTGAGGTCAGGAGTTTGAGACCAGCCTGGGCAACATGGTGAAACCCTGTCTCTACTAAAATTACAAAAATTAGTCAGGCATTGTGGGATGCACCTGTAATTCCAGCTACTCAGGAGGCTGAGGGAGGAGAATAGCTTGAACCCGGAAGGTGGAGGTTGCAGTGAGCTGAGATCATGCCACTGCACTCCAACCTGGGCAACAGAATGAGTGAGACTCTGTCTCAAAAAAAAAAAATTTTTTTTAAAGACAGCGTCTTGCTACGTTGTCCAGGCTGGGCTCAAGCAATCCTCTTGCCTCAGCCTCCTATATTGTTGGGACTACAAGTGTGGGCCACTGCCACTATGCCCAGCTTTCGTTTTTCTTGTTTTTGGTTTTTGGTTTTTTAGAGGTAGGGCCTTGCTCTGTCACTGAGGCTGAAGTGCAGTGGCAAAACCGATCATAATTCACTGCAGTCTTCACCTCCAAGGCTCAGCGATCCTACTGCCTCAGCCTCCTGAACGGCTAGGAGTACAGCCACTCCCCACAACACATGGCTAATTTATCTTTTTTTCTCTCTCTCTCTAGAGATGTGGTCTCACTATGTTGCCCAGACTGTAGTAATAAATAAAAAATTTAAGTCCTGGTAATTGTTTTTTGTTTTGTTTTGTTTTCTTTTGTTTTAGACAGAGTTTTGCTCCTGCTATGCAGGCTGGAAGTGCAGTGGCATGGCCTTGGCTCACTGTAACCTCCGCCTCCCAGGTTCAAGTGATTCTCATGCCTCAGCCTCCCTAGTAGCTGAGATAACAGGCGCCTGCCACCACACCCGGCTAATTTTTGTATTTTTAGTAGAGATGGAGTTTCACCATCTTGGCCAGGTTGGTTTCGAACTCCTGACCTCAGGTGATCGACCACTTCGGCCTTTCATAGTGCTGGGATTATAGGTGTGAGTCACCGTGCCCGGCCCCATGTTGGGTTACTTAATAAACCAACCCTAGGTCTGCTCAGACTTCCTGTTATGTAAGATAATAAAATTCCTTGGCTGGGCTCGGTGGTTCACGCCTGTAATCCCAGCACTTTCGGAGGCCATGGCAGGTGGATCATGAGGTCAGGAGATCGAGACCATCCTGGCTAACACGGTGAAACCCTGTCTCTAGTAAAAACACAAAAAGAAATTAGCTGAGCGTGGTGGTGGGCACCTGGTGCCCCAGCTACTCGGGAGGCTGAGGCAGGAGAATGGCGTGAACCCAGGAGGTGAAGGTTGCAGTGAACCGAGATCGCGCCACTGCACTCCAGCCAGGGTGACACAGCGAGACTCTGTCTCAGAAATAAATAAATTTAAAAAATTAAAATAAAATTCCCTGACTGCTTAAACTACTTTTGGTTGCAGTTTCTTGGTACAGGTGAAACATCCCAACTGGCATAAGGATTGAAAGAGGAAATTTTGTTACAGGTATTTTTAAGAAAGATGAGAGTACAATGGAAGACAAGAGAGGGCCTCACGGGGCCTCCTTTAGGGCAGTGTTACTCAAAGAGTGGTTCATGGACCGGCAGCATCATAATTATCCTGGTATTTGTTAGGAATGCAAATTACCAAGGGCTTCACCCTAGACTGGTCAACTCAGATTCTCTGGGGGTGGGACTGGGGCTCTGTTTTTTTATTTTTACTTTTTAAGGTTACATAGTATTTTACATATTTATGGGGTATCTGTGATATTTTGTTACGTGCACAGGATGTGTAATGATCAAGTCAGAGCATTAGTGATATCCATCACTTTGGGAATTTACCCATGTTTTGGAAACAATTCAACTCCTCTCTTCTAAGTTTTTGTTATTGTTGTTGTTGAAACAGGGTCTCTGTCACCTAGGCTCTGGAATGCAGTGGTGCAATCAGAGCTCACTGCAGCTGCGACCTCCGTGGCTCCAGAGATCCTCCTTGCTTTAGCCTCCGAGTAGCTGGGACCACAGATGTGAACCACCACACTCTGCTATATATATATTTTTTACTTTTTGTAGAGGTAGGGTCTAACTATGTTGTCCAGGCTGGTCTTGAACTCTTGGGCTCAAGTTATACTCCCACCTTGGCTTCGCAAAGTGCCTTCCAACTATTCTGAAATATACAATCCATTGTTGTTAATTATAGTCACTACTCTGCTTTTGAACCATAGAACATAAACCTTTTTATCTAACTGTATGTCCTTCATTAACCTAAATCTCTTCATTTCTCACCCAACCATTCCCAGCCTCTGGTTTCTTTCTACTCTCTAAATTTATGAGATCGATTGTTTTTTAGCTGCCACAGATGAGAACATGCAATATTTATGTCTTTCTGTGCCTGGCTTATTTCACTTAACATAATGACGTCCATCAACGTTGTAGCAAATGACGTGATTTCATTCCTTTTCATCTGTGTTTAAACAAGGTCTCCCTCCAGGGATTTTGATGCAACTAAAGTTGGAGAAAACACAGACCTAGGACACTCCTACAGCTGAGAGTGTGATGGTCTAACAGAGGAAATGCTGTGCCACCAGCTCATCTTTGCCATCCTGGAGCTGTCTAATCTATGACTCAGTTTTCTTTTCTGTCACTACACAGTGAGAAGGAGATGAGGAACTGGGTGTGAAAACGGTTTGAAAAGAAGCATGGTTGTGCACGCCTGTGATCCCAGCACTTTGGGAGGCTGATGAGGGAAGATAGCTTGAGGCAAGGAGTTTGAGACCAGCCTGGGCAACATGACAAGACCCCATTTCTTAAAAAAAAAAAAAAATTTTTTTTTTTTTCTTTTTTGAGACAGAGTTTCGCTGTTGCTGCTCAGGCTGGAGTGCAGTGGCCGTGATCTCGACTCACTGCAATCTCCACCTGGCTTCAAGCGATTCTCCTGCCTCAGCCTCCCCACTAGCTGGGATTACAAGTGTGCCACCACGCCTGGCTAATTTTGTATTTTTAGTAGAGATGAGGTTTCACCATGTTGGCCAGGCTGGTCTCAGCCTCCTCACCAGAGGTGATCCACCAGCATCGCCTACCAAAGAGCCGGGATTACAGGCGTGAGCCACCGGGCCAGCCAAAATGTAAAAAAATCAGCTGAGCGTGGTGGCGCGGGCCTGTGGTCCCAGGTACTCGGGAGGCTGGGGAGGGAGGATCGATTGAGCCCAGGGTTTGCAATGAGCTATGATGGCGCCACTGCACGTCAGCCCGGGCAATAGAGCGAGACCCTGTCTTTTAAAAAAAGAGAAAATGGCTTGAAAGGGCTAAGAACCTTGAGCCCCAGGAGAGTCCCTGCGCTGACCGAGCCTCTGGGGCTGAACTCCGCCTCCCAGCCCAGGAGCATCTTGCGGAAGGGCCTGTCTCCATCTCTATGTCCCGGTGGAAAAACGGTAACGGTGGGGAGTCACTGTCATTATTCACTGAACTCAAGTGCTCCGATTTTGGGTCTTCTCGTTCGGATTCCTGCGTCAGTGAGTGGGGAAGGACTGGACACCCGGGCGGTGCCCTGCGGCTCCGGGCGGAGCCAGCCGCGGTCGCGGGGCGCAGCCACCTCAGCCCTCCGGAAAGGGTGCTCAGGCCTTCCATTGAGGAGACAAGGACCCGCTGCTCTGGGGACAGACACTCGATTAAGTCGTGAGCCCTTGTGTGAAGAGATCAGGGGTCTACCCTGACCTGCGCGGGAACCGTCCTCACAGCACAAGCAGAGGCCCAGTTAAGAGAGCGTAGCGGCCCACCACCTCCGGGTCTCCCGGAGAGGGCGCACCCGCTGACCAGAGGACCAATCAGAGCACGGCAGGCCCGCAGGCCGCCCCCCAGGGACCACTCAGGCGCAGGCCGCTGGCGCTGCCTGCTCTTCGACTGGGCGAGCTTCCTGCCAATCACGGCGGAATCAGAGCGGCGTCGGCCAGTGGCGCTAGGCGGTCGCATCAGGCCAGCGGCTGGGCGCAAGCGGGTCGGCGTTGAGTGAGCCGCCCCCCTCCCGCCTGCGCACTGCCTCTCGGCCCCCTCAGGCCCGCCCGCAGCCGGCCGCGTCATGCCAGGCGCTGCTAGGCGGTAGGGAGTGCCCGGGGCCGCCGCCTCCGCCCGCCCGCCCGAAGCCGCGCCCACTGTCCGGAGCCAGAGGGATGGTGGTAGTCACGGGGCGGGAGCCAGACAGCCGTCGCCAGGACGGTGCCATGTCCAGCTCCGACGCCGAAGACGACTTTCTGGAGCCTGCCACGCCGACGGCCACGCAGGCGGGGCACGCACTGCCCCTGCTGCCCCAGGAGGTACCCGGGCGGGCGGCGGACCGGGGGAGCGTGGGGAGGGGCGCGGGGGAGAAGCAGGCGCCGGGCATCGCTGACCTTGGCAGGTGGGCGGTGCCGGGGTTGGGGGCGGGGCCCGCGTACCTGCGCCCCTCCCCCCGCCCACCTGCACCTCCCCCGCCCACCTACGCCCCACCCCCGACCACCTGCACCCCTCCCCACCCACGTTCAGCCTGTCAATTGCATCCACTAGATGTGCTTCCCCATTCCCTACCCCCTCCGCCCAGTACTCTCTGGGGTGATTTACTCCCATCCCCACGTCCCACGTTTACTGAAGATAGGCGGGAGGGTGGGCCGTGGGAGGGGGACCCTGGAGCCCCGAGAGCCGATGGTGTCTGACCAGGCACGGTGGCTCAAGCCTGTAATCCCAACACATTGGGAGGGAGGATCGCTCGAGGGCAGGATTTGGAGGCCAGCCTGGGCAACATAGCCGGGGCCCCGTCCCTACTACGACTGGAAAAACAAAAAAAGGCATTTTGGGTTGGATGAATTTTAGAAAAGAAAAGAAAAAGATGTCTTCTAGAGAATCCAACAGGATGCTGTAGTGATTGCCCGCACCTAGTCTCCAGCTGCCCAAGGAACAAGGCAAGGAGCTGTCTGCAGATCAGGGGCAGGCCAGTTCATAGATGTAGCCACAGTCACCTGGCATCCCATGGCTTCCAGTCACAGGCTGCTGTGCTCTGATGCACTGGGGCTTCCACGGGTCTTAATGTGTGTGATACTATCGTGTCAACACCGGAAATGACACTCGAGACAGGAAAATATACCAGGCATGGTGGCTCACATCTGTAATCTCAGCACTTTGGGATGCTGAGGTGGGAGGATTGCTTGAGCCCAGGAGTTAGAGACTAGCCAGGGCAACAGTGAGATCCTGCCTCTACAAAAATAAAAATTAGCCAGGCTTGGTGGTGTGTGCCCGTAGTCCCAGGTGCTCAGGAAGGTGAGTTGGGAGAATCGCTTGAGTCCTGGTGGTTGAGGCTGCAGTGAGCCGTTATTGTGCCACTGTGTCAAGCCTGGGTGTGACACAGTAAGACCCTACCAACAAACAAAAACAAAAAAAGCAAGAGAAGGGAAACAATGCCAGGTGTGGTGGCTTACACTTGTAATCCCAGCACTTTGGAAGGCCAAGGCAGGAGGATTGCTTGAGGCCAGGAGTCTGGGACCAGCTTGGGCAACACAGACTCCATCTCTACAAATAAAAAATAAAGAGGAGGGAAGGTGAAGCATTACTGGATACCGAAGATGGCTTCTAGGAGGCAGGGACTAAGATAGTGCCAGATCCAGGAGCATGTAGTATGTGGAGTCCCAGGACAATGGATAGAGGCCCTCAACAGGCTGGGTTAGGTGATGATGCTCTTGGGAAGCAGATAGTATTGTGCAGGGATTGCAAGCCCCATACACACAATGTCATGGGAAAATGAGCAAAAATCTGGAAGTAATCCCTGCAATTGGAAAAAAGTCATTAGTCACAGTGGTGCTATTTTTTTGTTCACTGTCATTGGGAAAATGATGTGGTTTGAGGGAAAGAGCGCAAGACCACAGACTGCAGACCAGGGCCCCACCGCCAGCTCCCCCTGCTGATGACATTGCCCCATGTGAGCTCCAAAACTGTTTCCGATGACTTTTGTCCTCTCTGCTTCAATCCTCTCGTCTCTAATATGGAGCAAACACTTGGATTGGTATGAAGTATCTTTGGAAAAGGTTTAAAGAGCTCCAGAAATGTTAAGTATTATTATTCCAAAATGATATCTGAGCCCTTGATATACACATAAAATGGTTTTAGAGGACCTACAGAGTAGGCACAAGGCATTTTCATGTCCTACGGGTGCAGAAGAGTAACAGTGCATACACACACAGAGGTGTAGCTCCCTGTCTATTTTGTTCATTCATTCAGTGAATTTTGGGTCTTTATGTGAACCAGGCACTGCCCGAGGCCCTGGGTCAGCTTTATTTAATGTATTTGTACCCTATTTTATTTCACAACGGATTTGAAAGCTGGGAAGGGAACTGTGTTCCTTTCCTTTCCACTAGACAAGCAGACTTTCACTGGAGCAGGAGAGATGTAATAATGAAAAGGATGCATGGCTATAATCCCAGCACTTTGGGAGGCCAAGGCAGGCAGATCACTTGAGGTTAGGAGTTTGAGACCAGCTTAGCCAACATAGTGAAACCCCATCTCTACTACAAATACAAAAATTAGTTGTGGGTGTGGCCATGCCCACCTGTAGTCCCAGCTACTTTGGAGGCTGGGGCAGCAGAATCTCTTGAACTCAGGAGGCAGAGGTTGCAGTGAACTGAGATCATGCCATTGCATACTAGCCTGGGTGTTGCAGTGAGATTCTGTTTAAAAAAAAAAAAAAAAAAAAGATGCATAGGGATAAAATTTGAATTGATCTGGAGGAAGTTTGTGGGAAGATTAAAGAGAACTTAAAATGACCTCATTTCTTTCAAATGCAGTTTGGTAGAAACCACAAGCAGTGCAAAACAGGGGGGGGGGAAAAAAAGCCTTGCATTTTAAGGGAAACCTCAAGCTTCTTAGGGTACATTTATGCCATCATTTTCATGTTCCTCACTCAGCCCTTGCCTCCAGAACCTTAGCTGGACTGGAGACCAGTCTCACTTAACAGATTAGGAGAGGAGTAGGTGCCTGGAAGTATTCAACACACAACTACTGAGCTCTGCTGTGGGTAGCCCGTGGTTGGTGACCAAGATGCTTTCCCTGTCTTTGGGAAGCTCGAGGTCTAGTGGAGTGAATTGACAGAGGAAAATAATTGGCAATGTATTGTGCTAGGTGCTATTATAGAGGAGAATGTGGCACACGATGAAAGCACAGTCGAAGAATGTGTCAACTCTGTCCTGGGGGGAGGTGAGGGACAGTAGAGCAGAAATGCTCACAGATGAGGGAACTTGAATAGAAATTTCTGGAATGAGTAGATGCCACTAACCTGTATGGTACATTGGTGTGAATTAGAAAAAGGGCACATAGCAGATCACTCTCATCCAGGTGCTTTTATGCAGTGAACAACCTGTAACACTATATGGGGCCATTTAACTTGCCATATAGACAGAAGAAGAAGGACAGTGGTAAGAGCGGTTTGGGCACAGAAGACACTGAGCAAGAGCACTAAGATGGTAAATTCAGGAAGTGAAAGGCTTGAGCTCTAGAGCAGTGATAATGGGGTTGAGGTGAAGAGACCTGATTTAAGAGCTATCAGGGGACCGGGTGCAGTGGCTCACACCTGTAATCCCAGCACTTTGGGAGGCCAAGGCGGGTGGATCATGAGGTCAGCAGATGGAGACCATCCTAGCTAACACCGTGAAACTCTGTCTGTACTAAAAAAAATACAAAAAATACAAAAAAAAAAAAAAATTAACATGGTGGCAGGAGCCTGTAGTCCCAGCTACTTGGGGAGGCTGAGGCAGGAGAATGGCGTGAACCCGGGAGGCAGAGCTTGCAGTGAGCCGAGATCGCGCCACTGCACTCCAGCCTGGGAGACGAGAGCGAAACTCCATCTCAAATAAAAAAAACAAAAGAGCTATCAGGGTTTGAATGGGTAAGGCTTGGCAGGTGATGAGGGTGGGGCAGAGGGAAGAGAGAGAAGAAAGTATTCAGATGGACCCCTGGGCTTGAGTGACTGAATGGTGTGGCACCAATCAGACCGGAGAGAGTGAAGATGGAGCAGCCCCAGCTCTCATTCCCCGCTGCCTGCCTGAGAGCCCTGGTGATTTCTTTCCAGTTTCCTGAGGTTGTTCCCCTTAACGTCGGAGGGGCTCACTTCACTACACGCCTGTCCACACTGCGGTGCTACGAAGACACCATGTTGGCAGCCATGTTCAGTGGGCGGCACTACATCCCCACGGACTCCGAGGGCCGCTACTTCATCGACCGAGATGGCACACACTTTGGGTATGTCTCTCCCTGTACAATCAACTTTGTAGTGCTAGCAAGTGATTAGCCTGGGCTTGAGTATGGGACTTTGGTATCTTCCATAGTACCTAGAAGAGGAGGTAACATATTGATGGAATTTAATAAATTGGCTTATTGAAAGAGATCAAAATTTTTTTTTTTTTTTTTGCCAAAGGAGACAAAGACAGCCAGAGAAATTCCAAATAACACACCCTGGCTGGATGAAATTGCCTCCATCCTAGACAGTTAAACAGTTTTTATTTTCAGCTGGGCGTGGTGGCTCATGCCTGTAATCCCAGCACTTTGGGAGGCTGAGGTAGGTGGATCACTTGAGGCCAGGAGTTTGAGACCAGTTCACTACAGCATGGTGAAACCCCATCTCTACTAAAAATACAAAAATTAGCTGGGTGTGGTGGCTCATACCTGTAATCCCAGCTACTTAGGAGCTGAGGTAGAAGAATCGCTTGAACCTGGGAGGCAGAGGTTGCAGTGACCCGAGATCGTGCCTTTGCACTCCAGCCTGGGCGACAGACTGAGATTCCATCTCAAAAAAACAAAACAAAACAAAACAAAATTTCATTTTTATTTATTTATCTAACTATATACACATGCACACATAGACATACACATACACACACACATATATGTATATATATATATGTGCTCTGATGCACTGGGGCTTCCACTGGTCTTAATGTGTGTGATACTATCATCATTATATATATATAGATAGATAGATGATACAAATAAATGATGATATATACTATCATCATTATATATATAAATAGAGATGGGATCTTGCTGTGTTGCCCAGAGTGGTCTCAAGCTCCTGGCCTTAGGCAGTCCTCCTACCTTGGCCCCCCAAAATGCTGGTATTACAGTATTTATTTAATTTTAGGTGTTTTTTTGTTTTTTGGGGGGTCTGTTTTTTTGGAGATAGGGTCTTGCTGTATTGCCCAGGGTAGAATGCAGTGGCTGTTCACCAGTACCATCATAGCTCACTGCATCCTTAAACTCCTGGGTCAAGCAGTCTTCTCACCTCAGCCTCCTGAGTAGCTGAGACTACAGGCATGCGCCACCACACCTGGCTATCCCACGCAATATGAGACCAGGAAGTTGTCATCTGTGTGGAGAGGAATAAGTGTAATCCCATGTAGGGGGGTAGTCTAAAACAACTTGGAGAATACCTTTAGATCTGGATTTTGGGGCTCAGCCTTGCCATGGGAAGGAAGCGTGGTGTGTAGTAGTGGTTACCAGACTTCTTTCAGTAGTTTAAAACAGTAAAAAAAGATGAAAGACTGATATAGTGTTGTTCTCCTTTAATTTTGACAAGGAAAGTCTTTTAAAAAAAAAGAAAAAACATCTGTTGTTCCTGTGACGTAACACTAAAAGTGGCAAAACACAATCTCAACAATAGCAAAATAGCAGCCAGGCGTGGTGGCACTTGCCTGTAGTCACAACTACTTGTGAGGCTGAGTTGGGAGGATTGGTTGAGCCCAGGAGTTGGAGGCTGCAGTTCAGCCAGGGCAATAGAGTGAGACTGTCTTTTTTTTTTTTTTTTAATCAGAGTCTTGTTCTGTTGCCCTAGCTGAGTGCAGTGGCATGAGCATGGCTCACTACAGCCTTGACCTCCCAGGTGCAAGCAGTTCTCCTGCCTCAGCTTCCCAAGTAGCTGGGACTAGAGGTGCACACCACCACGCCTGGCTGATTTTTGATTTTTTTGTATAAATGAGGTTTCACTATGTTGGCCAGGATGTTCTCGAACTCCTGAACTCAAGTGATCCTCCTGCCTCAGGCTCCCAAAGTGCTGGGATTACAGGCTGTGCCTGGCCGAGACTCTTTGTCTCTTAAAAAAGAAAACAAAACCTTTCCCAAGAAAGGACTTCTGACAATCTTACACATAAACAATTTAAAGACTTTGTATCTCAGGTTCCATGTTTGTGAAATGAGAAATAATTATAGCTGCTACACAGGCTTGTCAATGAGGATTATATAAAGAGCCTTGGTATGACCCCTAGCCATGTCCTTTTCAGAGTACGTGACTGGAACTCTTAGCTCTTTCAGTCTGACATTGGAGATGACTAGAGACCTTGAACCAAGTGTCCAGGAGGCAGAAACTCTCCAATCACTGCATCTCTGTGCTGGCCTGCAAGTAGGATTGCCCACATTGTGGGAAAGATCATTTTTATTCTCAGAAAGGAGCCCTTGGTCAGATAACTTGCTTGGAAGCATCTGGGTTTCCCCAGTGGGCTATCAGCTGCCTCCAATGCTGAGAAAACAAAGTGTCACATCGCTCTGCAGAACTATAAAAAGATATTTGTTTGCAGGCTGTTTGGGGAAGGAAAGTGCCGGCTCCAGCTGGCAGCTCCCACAACACCCTTAGCTGGGCCTTGCCCCAGGGTTTTGTTTTTCAGAGCTCACCAAGGTTTGCTGAAGATTTAGAAGGGATTTTGGGGAGGGGGGTCCGGGTTTGACTTGAGGTAGATGTGCCCACGCCCAGGTGGCCACAGCTAGAGAGTGACAGCGCCAGGCAAGGGCACAGCAGAAAGCAGGAGATGGCGACATTCATACTTTGGCTGATGAGTTCCTGTGACCTATGATTCATCAGCAGCAGATGAAGTTGTTGAATGACTCAGATAAAATAGGGGGTTCAGGGCATTTCGTAGGGTGCATTTCTTGCTATACAGCTTGTGCACCCCTAGCATCCACCGTGAAGGCTGCTTGGGCCTCCACCTGGGGTCGTTCCCCATTGTCATCAGCTTGCCACACTCTGGTCCAAATGCTTCTGCTGAAGCTGGACCATGGTGGATGTGGGTGTAGAGTCAGCCATGGCTGGATCTGAGCCTCTGGCAGCGGTGGCTACTTGAGCAAGCATGTTCCTGAACCTGGCTGGGCCCCACTTGAGCCTCATTTATGACATAGAGATAAGATAGCACACACCCCCAATGTCATTGAGAGGATTACATGGGATAACCCATGAATAGTGGCTGGCACCGAGTAATACTTAGTGAGTGTTAGCTGGTGTTGTATTAGGTCATAGACTAAGCTGTTATTGAGGTAGCAGCATAATCTTGGGGTTTACTCACTCTCTTCCACACGTACCAGTGATGTATCTGATTACTCTTAGCACTAAATAATCTGAAAAGCTGGTGGCTTGCACCTATGGTCTCAGCTATTCGGGAGGCTGAGGCAAGAGGACTGCTTGAGCCTAGGAGTTAGAGGCTGCCTTGAGCTATGATTGCACCACTGCCCTCCAGCCTGGGTGACAGAACAAGACCCTATCTCTTAAAAAAGAAGAAAAAAAAATCTGAAAAGTGAATTAGAAGGACGGAATTTTTATTTTAAGAAAATGCAATATGTGATTTTATTCAGCCCTGGAACTGTTGTTTCAGACATTATGGTTAGGCATTTTACCTGCTCTGCATAGCTACAGAATAATACTAGTGGCAAGGATGGAGAACACCTAGAACTCTTCTGCATTGCTGGTGGGAATGTAAAATGCTGCAACCACTTTGTTAACCACGTGCTTACCCTATGACCGAACAATTCTACTCCTGATACTTACTCAAAAGAAATTTGTGCTTGTGTCCACTAAAGGTTTTTTTTATTTTGAGATGGAGTCTCACTCTGTAACCCAGACTGGAGTGCAGTAGCATGATCTCAGCTCACTGCAACCTCCGCTTCCCAGGATCAAGCAGTTCCCCTGCCTCAGCCTCCCGAGTAGCTGGGATTACAGATGCCCACCACCATACCTGGCTAATTTTTGTATTTTTAGTACAGATGGAGTTTCACCATTTTGGCCAGGCTGGTCTCAAACTCCTGAGCTCAAGTGATCCACCCACCTTGGCCTCCCAAAGTGCTGGGATCACAGGTGTGAGCCACCGTGCCTGGCCTAAAGGTCTAATATAGGAATGTTTATCCCAGCTTTACTCATAATAGCCAAAAACTGGAAACAACCCAAATGTCCATCAAAGAGACAACAGTGTAAATAAATTATACTATATTCATGCAAGGGTATACTTACATAATAAATAATAATAACAAACTACCGGTTTGTTTTTATTTATTTGGTGGATAAATTTCAAAAACATTATGTTAAAGGAAAGAAGCCAGGTACGAAAGAGAACATACTGTATAATTCTATTTATATGTATTTCAAGAAAAGGCAAAACTCATCTTTACTGATCGAAGGAGAAGTTAGAGTGGTTCCTTCCGTAGGGATTACCTGGGAAGTAGCATGAGGAGCCTTAAGGAATGGAAATGTTTCATCTTGGTCTATGTGTAGTTGGATGGGTATATTCATACTTAAACAAAATTGAACTGTACAGTTAATATTTGTACATTTATTGAATATTTCACCTCAATTCTAAAACAAATGTATATAAAGGGCTAGATGTCATATCTTTCCATTATACTTACATATGCCTAATAATACCTAATATTATATCTAATAATAGTAATTATAGTTGCTTACTGATAACAACAACTGGTAACACTTATTGAGGCTCTACTCTGTGCCAGTGATTTTCTAATCACTTAATTCCCTAATACATTATGAGGTTTTATTGTTTTCTTCAGTTTTACAGACAGGGAAACTGAGGCATGGAGAGGTTAGGTTCATTTACCCAGTGTAACACAGCTGGCAGTCTAGTTTTAGATTTTGTCCAATGCACTGTATGGCACTGCCCAGGAGCATGAGCTCCTTGTCACTGACACTCTTTCCTTCCTGCTCAGAGATGTGCTGAATTTCCTGCGCTCAGGGGACCTCCCACCCAGGGAGCGTGTTCGAGCTGTGTACAAAGAGGCCCAGTACTATGCCATCGGGCCCCTCCTGGAGCAGCTGGAGAACATGCAGCCACTGAAGGGCGAGAAGGTGCGCCAAGCGTTTCTGGGACTCATGCCCTATTACAAAGGTAAGGGTTAGCTGCCCAGGATGGTGGGTATGTGGGAGGCGGTCTGCAAGGCATCTGTGAGTGTTTAGGTCTCCACCACAACACCGGGGGCAGCGTTCATCCAGATTACTCAAGATGGGAGGGAGTGTCGTCCCCTCCGAGTCACACTGGGGAGAGATTCCAGTTAAGGTGGTCCTACCTGGCCTGTGACAGTCAGCAAATTGTGTTTCAGAAGGACAAACCTCGTCCCATTGGCTCTCCTTTGCTGTAGAGAACCATGACCCTTGTTTCAGTTTGTGCCCTTCATTGGCTCCCTGATTCCTTTCCCCGAGAAATCTGTCTTTCCCCTCCTGCATTCTGCCATCCCCCTCCTGCATCCTGCCATCTTCAGGACTGTTTCTCTGTGCATCTCTGCCGCCCTGTCCTGCCCCTTCATCCCAGTGATAGGTGTTGTGTTCATCCTCATAGACCACTTGGAGCGGATTGTGGAGATCGCCCGGCTGCGTGCAGTCCAGCGGAAGGCCCGCTTTGCCAAGCTCAAGGTCTGTGTCTTCAAGGAGGAGATGCCCATCACCCCGTATGAGTGTCCGCTCCTCAACTCCCTGCGCTTTGAGCGGAGTGAGAGTGACGGGCAGCTTTTTGAGCACCACTGTGAAGTGGATGTGTCTTTTGGGCCCTGGGAGGCTGTGGCTGATGTTTATGACCTGTTGCACTGCCTGGTCACGGACCTCTCGGCCCAGGGCCTCACCGTGGACCACCAGTGCATCGGGGTGTGTGACAAACACCTCGTGAACCACTACTACTGCAAGCGCCCCATCTATGAGTTCAAGATCACATGGTGGTGAGTAGTGTTGGTAGGCAAGAGTCCCATCAGGGAGGATGTCCACCACACTTGGTGGCTGTGGGAGTAAGATCCCTGAAGGGGCTGCTGACTGCCCCAGAATCTGCCGAGGTGAGGACCGAGTCCTGAGGCACAGCTCCCAGGGGACAGAGGTGTAGCTCCACTCTCCCTGACTGCACCTCAGGGTTGGGCTCAGGGCTTGCGGCCTACAGGCACTCCGGCCAGCGCTCACCTGGCCTTTCCTCAAGGCATGGTAGTCTTTCCTTGAGGCTGATAGCTAGGGCTTGACCAGGAAGTCCCGAGAAGTTTCGTCACCTTCTTGACCTTGCAAGAGAGTTTCTGCCCATTTTAGAGCCACATTATCAAATCGATGAGGCCTAATCACTTCCTCGACACTGTTCAAGCGTCCCTCCCTTGTTCTTAGTGTATTGGTGTGAACATGGAACATGATGGGGGATTTACCTGACCAGCCACCCCATAGCCCCTGGCTGAAGAAGAAAGAGCATCTTCTGTCCCACTGCACCCCTTCTCCTCCAAGAATAGTTGCCCACATTCCTAAAATGTGGAAAGACTTCTCTTTTACTTCCGGAGCATGTTTTTCACCACCTTTTGGAGATTTAACCATAGCTGCCAAAGCTATGCACCCAGTTGGCCTTAGAAAACCACAATGTTTACAGCCCTGTCTTAGGGCCACAGCTTCTCCTATCTTCCACCACCCTCCTTGCTTGCAGGGTTGTCTTCTCACAGGGCTGGAATGCAAATTTCAGAGGCTTCTTTTGAAGATTCCCCAAGTCAAGCAGGCAAGATGCCTAGATCTTCTGTTATGTTTGACATGTAACATCCTTTTTAGAGGCTCAGAACACCTCCTTGGCTGCTATCTCATGTGTTAGAATCCAATTTGTGGTGAACCTCTTTGGAAGGGGCCCCCTCTTTAAACCCTGTTGCTCTGTCCTGGTAACATTCTCCGAGGAGAGCATGTCTTCTGAGAAGGTAAAGGAAGGGCCGGATGAGACACACAGCTATCCTAGGAGCCGTAGGAAGACAGGGAAAACCTCCCTTTTGTTTTATTCCTCACTCCTCTATTTTTGTCTTACTTCTGTATATTTTGTTTTACTCCTCACTCCTCTATATTTTGTTTTACTTACTCCTCTATTTCAGAAATTGAAAAAGATCCCCAAGGATCTGTTACTACTGCATTTCCTTCTTGCTCTGTCTACAGCCTGGGCCAGCTAGTCAGGGTCTGGACATGCAGCTCCTAAAGGAAGAACTGTGTAGCACCACTGATCACAATGTAACATTTCCATGCTGCATTAAGGGCGTCTCTCTGTAATCATGACTGTACCTATCTCTTCCTGGGTATTCTTGAAGGGAGATTTTTTTTTTAATGTGTAAAGAATTGATGTGAGCCAGGAACATGTCTATAGTCCCAGCTACTTGGGCACACGCCTGTAGTCCAGGCTACTCAGGCACACACCTGTAGTACCAGCTACTCTGGAGGCTGAGGCAGGAGGATGACTTGAGCCCAGGAGATGAAGACTGTAGTGTACTGTGATCATGCCTATGGCTAGCCACTGTGCTCCAGCCTGGGCAACACCACCGTTAAAATAAATAAATTAAAGGAGTTGGGGAGGACAACCTCACTGGTCTCAGACTTACAGGACCAGATAGATGAGACGGGTATAGGGGGAGCTGAAGTCTGTGTTCATATGAGGAAAAGAAGACCAAGCCCTGGGACTTTGGTTGAATTCCTCTGTGGGGCTGGAAGGCAGTGACCTCCTGTTCCCTATTTGTAAACAAAGATTCCAGGGCATGGTTTTGCACTCCTGTTGTACTCTTTTAGAGGTGGAAAAGAGGTGAATACTGAGATCTTAAGAGGAAAGAACAGTCATTCATGTTCTGAGATATGTACTCTCTCTATTGTTCTCATATACAAAGGGATGGTCTCTTTTTTTGGAGCTGATGTCCCTGCTTGGAGGTTAGCCCAAAAACATGGCTCTTGCATTGTTCTAAGATAAAAGTCTTTGATTTCGGTTCTTCTGATTGGTGTTACCTACTGCCTAATATGTGTTCATTTTTTGACAGAGAGGCAGACTATTGAAAAAGTCTGTGTGAACAGAGAGCAGTTCATTAAGCCCAATGCTTTCAGTAATGTGGCCTTGACCCCTTCTGCTAGCCCCCATCCCATGGAGCATTGCAGGGCTTGGTTATTTAGAGTCCATACATGCAAGCCAGGGAGAAACTTGTTTGCTCAAATGCAAGTTTGCTCAAAAACAGGTCCTGAAGGCTGGCTTAGGGTTACAGGGATGCTGGGTAAGAACCCTGTTTTTGTGTCTCTCGCTGGAGAAACCCCTGTTTCTCTGACTCCCTATGTGATCCTCACAATAATGTCTTCTGTGCCACTGTAGGACACAAGGCTCTGGCCAGTAGAGAAGACAGAGAGGTGACACTGGGCAGCAAGCTGAGAGCTCTTTCTAAATAGAGTGAACGAATTCAGTGGTCTAGTTTCGCCATTCTCTGATGAGAAACCAAGGCCAGGCTGAAAAGTGAATTAGATGTGGTGGATTGTGGTAATGGCCTCCAAATAAAGGGGTTATCCCTGTGGAAGTGATTTCTCCCCATTTGATCCCTTTTCAACTCTAAATGGCCAGGCCCAGAGCAGAAGTAGGGTTGGGTCTGGCAGGAAGGCTCCAAAGGTTGAAAGCTTCTCCCTGATCAGAAGGAAGTGCATCTTTATAGACATTATGTGTAATGTCAGTAAATCTCTCTTGCTTGACAAGGGACTGGATTCATCTTGCCTTGAGACAGGCCAGTAGTTATCAGTGAGTCAAACCAAAGTGAAAGTTTCAGGAGATGAGACCACATGGTGCAATGCTCGCCATAATAAAATTCCTTAAAGATAAAAAAGCTAATGTTATAGCAATGAAAAAGACTGAAGCAAAACCACACTGAAATACATCCCATTCCAGGGGAGGAATTCTTTGCGTAACACTCTAAATCAAAGGAAGGAATCATCACCTTCCTTATTCTACCTCTGCCTTGTTCACCAGGCTGCCCAGTGCTTACCATGCAGAAAGCAGTCAGCTGTACTCTGGAAGTTTCTGTTCTTTCCTGGGGCTTAGGATATTCTGGGAGCTGTCTGAGCCTTGTGCCTCAGGCTTATCAGGTGATATAATCTTCCTGTTCTGGGTTGCTTGCTGGAGGACTAGGAAGTGACATTTATAAGACACAGGCGGCGTTAGCATCCATGTGTGGTCTTGGTCTGAACCAGCTCTTGAACAGGTTAAAGCAAACAGCAATAACAAAACAAAAACTACCCACACTGAGCATTTTGATCCCAGTAATATTTCAAATATTGTCCTTCTGCATATGTTCTATCCATATTTGATTCCAATATACATTATTAAGCTTTCTTGGGTACTATTTTTCTGGGGCTCTTGCATGAAGATGGTGCCTGTCTCATGATCCTTAAAGGAGAGAGGCTTTTTTCATCCAAAGCTGGAGTGTTGGGAACTGGGGTGGGAGAGGCACTTTTTGGAATTCTGAGAGAATCATATCTGTGTATATATGTATTGAGTGGGGAAGGATGGGGGTTGGCAGGGGTTGAGGGAGGTGGGAACAAACAATGGGTATGGGAACAGGCAGTCACCTCGAGTCACCTGGGTCCGTCGTCGTCCTTCTGTACGGTGTTGGATTTATGTACACAGTATAACACTTCCTGTGTGAGTTCATGTACCTATCTGTGAGTGCTTTGGTGTATGGAGCCTCAGTACACTCCAAGGGCATTAAAGTCAAGAACTAGAACCTGCGTGCTGCGCCTTTCTTTTTTAGAGATGTGCGCTCATCCCTTCTCTGACCCCCACTTTGTCAGCAAATATTTTTTATTTCTGGTTAAAATGTGGTATGTTTGGGGATGCTCCACACAACAAGACAGGCTTTTCCCTGAGACCAGCAGCTGAACTTCTGCCCTGAAAGGGAGGTGGGCCTCTTGAGGACCCTGCTGGAGTTACTCTAGACTTGTCTGTTTCAGGTAGGCAAGTGCCCACCCCAGCCTAGGCAAAATCTCTGTCCTCTTCTGTTGGGAGTTCTCCAAGGAAAGAAGAGACTACAGGTGCAGTCACGTGTGTGGCTCACAACCATATCAGGTACTTCTAAAATAAATTCCGCCTGTCATATCACCACTTCCTTTTCAACAGGGAAATAAGTGCTCTAAATTTATGTGAGCCTCAGTGGTTAAGACCCTTTCTTGGCTGGGCGTGGTGGCTCATGCCTGTGATCCCAGCACTTTGGGAGGCTGAGGCGGGCAGATCACAGGGTCAGGAGATCGAGACCATCCTGGCTAACACAGTGAAACCCCGTCTCTACTAAAAACAATACAAACAATTAGCCGGGCGTGGTGGCGGGCCCCTGTAATCCTGGCTACTTGGGAGACTGAGGCAGGAGAATGGTGTGAACCCAGGAGGCGGAGCTTGCAGTGAGCCAAGATCGCACCACTACACTCCAGCCTGGGCAACAGAGCGAGACTCCGTCTCAAAAAAAAAAAAAAACCCTTCCTTAAGGAAAATGGACGTAAGTTGCCCTTCCTTTGAAAGCAGAGCTTGACGCCTTCCTGGCTAATGAACGTCCTCATCAAGATGCCCCTTGGAGTCACATCATGAATTAACGCAGAAAGGTGAGTTCCGAAGCTCCAAGTAGCTTCATACCCTCCAATTGCTTCCCTTAAATCTGATTATTCTGGGTTTTAAACAAAAACACTGCATCATCTGTGCCAAATATATTCCCTGACCTAATTACTGAGCACAGTCACATAGTAATAGTACACTAACAATACAGGCTGGAAACTGAAGCTCATAGAGGCATAGTTTCCCCAAGAGTGCAGAGCTAGTAAGTGAAAGAGTCAGCATTCAAACCCAGAGCCCCTTTCTGAAATCCTCAGGGTTGTTCAACAGCATGATCCTCCCTTCCTCCTGAAAGCTAAGTATCCTCCTTCCGAGGTTCAGGGCTTGACTCTGCCTGACCTGTGAAGATTTGGAAAGCACATATCTAGGACAAGTATTAGAAAGTCTTCGGCCGGGCGTGGTGGCTCAAGCCTGTAATCCCAGCACTTTGGGAGGCCGAGACAGGCGGATCACGAGGTCAGGAGATCGAGACCATCCTGGGTAACATGGTGAAACCCCGTCTCTACTAAAAAATACAAAAAATCTAGCCGGGCGAGGTGGCGGGTGCCTGTAGTCCCAGCTACTCGGGAGGCTGAGGCAGGAGAATGGCGTAAACCCGGGAGGCAGAGCTTGCAGTGAGCCGGCCACTGCACTCCAGCCTGGGCGACAGAGCGAGACTCCGTCAAAAAAAAAAAAAAAAAAAGAAAGTCTTCATATTTCAGGAGGGCATTCTGGGAAGAAAGGAAAAAAAATCTCCCATAGATGTTGTATTAGTCCATTTTCACACTGCTGGAAAGAACTACCTGAGACTGGATAATTTATAAAGAACAGAGGTTTAATTGACCCACAGTTTGCATGGCTGGGAGGCCTTGGGAAACTTATAATCATGGCAGAAGGCGAAGGAGAAGCAAGGCATGTCTTACATGGTGGCAGGAGAGAAAGTGGGGAGGCCAGGTGTGGTGGCTGATGCCTGTATAATCCCAGTACTTTGGGAGGCCGAGGCAGGCAGATCACAAGGTCAGGAGATTGAGACCATCCTGGCCAACATGGTGAAACCCCATCTCTACTAAAAAGCAACATATAAAACAATTAGCTGGGCATGGTGGCATGCACCTGTAATCCCAGCTACTCGGGAGGCTGAGGCAGGAGAATTGTTTGAACTCAGGAGGCGAAGGTTGCAATGAGCCGAGATTACACTACTGCACTCCAACCTGGAAACAGAGTAAGACTCCATCTCAAAAAAAAAAAAGAGATTGGGGAAAAGCACTTTTAAACCATCAGAGCTCATGAAAACTCACTATCACAAGAACAGCATAGGGAAAATTTACCTCCATGATCCAATCACCTCCCTCCAGGTCCCTCCCCTGACAAGTGGGGATTACAATTCAACATGAGATTTGGGTGGGGACACATAGCCAAACCGCATCAAATGTGTAGCCCTAAGTAGCCCCTGTGTTAAGGGGGTAGATGGGGCTCCCAATTTACTGACCTGAGTGAGGGACACATCTACTAGGTGAAGGAGGCCCTGCTCACAGGGTGATGAATGGAATATGACAGAGTAGGTGAGTCATGGCTCCTTGGCTGGACCCCAGGAGTGGGATGATCTGGAACCATCTGAGTTAATGAGACTCTGGAAGCCCTGTATAGGGCTGTATAGCCTACTTCCGAAATCAGAAGCGTAACAGAATGGGAGGCTCCTTAGTGTAGTTCAGGGGATGCCGTGTGCCTGGCTTGGGACTCGTGGCCCTTGGACTCAGATCTCTATACTGCCAAGTGTCCCTTCATCATTCTTGTGTAGATGACCTCTTCACTAGCTTTACTTAATTTTGGTTTGTTGAACTTACAGCATGTTCCCTTAGCTTTTATTTACTTACCTTTAGCTTTCTTTTAATTCCTTACCATTCTGTTTTTCCTATCATGGACTTTAGCTTAATTTCCCTGTTTTTTTAAACATAATTTTAAATTTTATTTATTTATTATTATTATTATTATTTTTTTTTTGGAGACAGTCTTGCTCTGTTGCCTAGGCTGGAGTGCAGTGGTGCAATCTCAGCTCACTACATCCTCCGCCAGCTGGGTTCAAGCAATCCTCCTTCGTCAGCCTCCCAAGTAGCTGGGATTACAGATGTGCCACCACGCCCGGCTAATTTTTGTATTTTTAGTAGAGATGCGGTTTCACCATATTGGCCAGACTGGTCTCGAACTCCTGAACTCAGGTGATCTGCCCGCCTTGACCACCCAAAGTGCTGGGAGTACAGGCATGAGCCACCACACCAGCCTAGTAGTTTTTATTCTGAGCTAGGATAGTTACGTGCTTTTCTTTTTCCCTTCCCCAGTCATGTCTACAGTGATCTTATTTATTAGCTGTGAACTTAGGTACCTCATTTTTTCTCAGGTGAATACCTGCTTCTAATATCTAAATGCAAAGGAAGACTGACAGTATTACTATAGAATTCATAGATGTGCATTATCTAGGTAGATTTAAAGGACAGAATTTTGTGTCTTCTTCCAAAATGCACCCCCGACCCTCCACCACACCACACACACACACACACACACACACACACACACACACACACACACACATAAACAGAGCAGCCTTAGGAAGACGGCAGTTCAATTCCTGGACTGCAAAGGACTTCTTCCATCACACACTTGTTTTTCCTGAGGAATGACATGATCTGGAGATCCTAGGTGTCCCCCCTTCTCCAACCACTTGACACCAGGTGGACACAGAGCTATTGTACACCAGGAGAAGATCCAGTCAACTGTGGGAAAGACTGAACCATCCAGAAACACTCCATAACAGGGGTCTGTCATCAGATTATGATGTACCTTTTCTAGCCACTTCTGGCCTCTATGTCAACCTTACTCACCCTAAAACAAACATGACTTCTAGAGGATTCTCTTTTTTTTTTTTTTTTTGAGACGGAGTCTCGCTCTGTCACCCAGGCTGGAATGCAGTGGTGCAATCTCAGCTGACTGCAACCCTGCATCCTGGGTTCAAGCAGTTCCCTGCCTCAGACTCCCAAATAACTGGGATTACAGGCGCTCGCCACCACACTCAGATAATTTTTGTATTTTTAGTAGAGACGGAGTTTCACCATCTTGGCCAGGCTGGTCTTGAACTCCTGACCTTGTGATCCACCCACCTCAGCCTCCCAAAGTGCTGGGATTACAAGCATGCCCCACAGCACTCGGCCAGGATTCTCTTAATAATACAGACTCTCATTTCTTCCCCGTATCATATGATCCTTTCAGATGGCCCAGCCCCAGTAGATTTTTGGAATGGAGGTATCCATACTTTTCTCTGTCATTATTAAAATCAAGAAATAGAATCACATAGCAACACAAAACTTGGAGCTTGACCCTCATTAAAAGAAACTTACAGGTTCAGAGTCCAGTTGAAGAAATCTTTGTATCTTCAGTATTTTTGTAAAGAGGTCTGGGTGGTATCGTGAGTAGGCTTAAGTCCCTACAATGTGTATGAACTTTTATAAATGCCTTGGGTATCCAGTTTCTCAACACAGCATCTTCATCACCAACTGTACCTCAGCTGACTCTGCCCCAAGGGCCCACCTGTGTGTGCACATGTTGCAGGTGTTTACTGTCCCTCTCACCATGTCCTCTCCACCTCTCCCCTCTGTAACTGTCCTGTCTTTGGCATTTGAAAGCTGATTGGCCACTTCTGGCCATGCCTTATCTGGTACCTGCCAGTCAACCATGACAGTGATGCCATACCCAGGACTGTCTGCTGCTTATTCTCAGGCAGGTAGGTGCTCTCAGCACTAATGTCCCTTGCTTTCCAGGTCAGCTTTTACATCTGGCCTGCTAGGCACTGGAGAGCATTTTCAGTCTCCATAGCAGCAGCAGCAGCAGCAGCAGCAGCAGCAACAGCAGCAGCAGAGGATCCTGCAGGCTCTATATCCACCTAAGGTAAGGTAAGGTGGATACACATCCTGGAAGCGCTGCATCTACCTCCACAACAGCTGCAGAGGATGCCTGTAGGATCCCACTGAGCAGACATACTAGCTTCACCTTCAGCACCAGAAAGGAAGAATCTAATTATTTTGCCTGGCCAGGCATGGTGGTTCACACCTGTAATCCTATAGCACTTTGAGAGGCAGAGGCAAGAGGATTGCCCGAGGCCAGGAGTCCAGGACCAGCCTGGGCGACATAGCAAGATCCTGTGTCTAAAAAACCAAAATTCAAAAACATAAGCCAGGCATGGTGGCCTGCACCTGCAGTCCCAGGTACTTGGGAGCCTGAGGTGGGAGGTTCACTTGAGCTCATGAGGTTGAGGTTGCAGTGAGCCATGATTGCATCGCTGCAGTCCAGCCTCAGTGACAGAGCAAGACCCTGTCTCTAAAATAAAAAGTAAAATAAGTAAATATTTTTCTTGGAAATTGAGTTCACCACGAATTTCTTAACAAAAATATGAACTTCACTAATGAGCTGACCACATCACTGTTAGATGAAATGGGGGAGGCATTATTCACTCAGCACTCCCAGGAGTCAAGGCAGAATGTAATTGCTTCCAGACATATTCAGGGGATATTCCACCTATTTATCTAATTTTATTTTTCAAAGGCAGCTGTATCTGGAAACTCCCATTGGTTCAGAGAGGCAGAACAATGAGAGGAAATCCCCTGTCCAGTTACCTGCAGGAATATTCCACCACTTCCATGGGCTAGAGGATTCCATTGAGATGGAGTTTATGATTTGATTTTGAACACCTGTCAGCACTGTTCTCTGTTTGCATGACAATTCTGACCGTTTTGTGGCAACAACACTCCTGGGACAACCTGGATTTGTGGATTGAGATCCAAAGGTAGAATTTCCAGACAGTCCAACCAAGGTATCAAGTGATGTTTCCAGAGTGGAAGGCTCTCACCGTGTCCCAGGATTTCTGGGGTTTATAAGCAGTACTGGCCATTTGTGACCTGTTTTTTACCTAATCATTCTGTCTTTTCAGGACATGGGTTTACCCGATCCCTGGCTAAGGATCCAGCATTCCAATAGCTGAAAACCCTGTATATCTTTTCTCCTAGCCTGCCTTACCCGAGACACACTTGAACCCCTCAGTAAGGCTATACAGAGGGCCATGAGCAGGGGCAGCCTGTCCCTTGTTTCTACAGCTCCATGATGAGGGGTTGGCTGAGGCCAGCAGTCCTCGTAGGTGTCACAGTTGCAATATAATCAACAGTTTTAAGGTCTAGAGGCACCTTTTGAAAGAACCCTTTCAGGGATGTCTATCCACAGCAGCCTGGAGCAGCCAAGGTGAACCTGAGATTTTGACCCACACAATAAGGGGGGCCATTCCTTTTCAAATATTTTGGCTTCAGAAGACACTTCATTACCTATGCAAATATTGAGAGATTAACAGAAGTTCCAGCTCTTATGCCTGACTGAGAAAAGGCACTGCAAGTTGCAGTTAGGTACCCATGAGAAGCAGAGGTCAGCTGAAACCCAGAGCTTCCCAAAGTGGAATAGTCCCCAGTGGGGACTATTCCTGATGTCCCACCCAAGAGAGGAAGATGAACTCGGGCGCTGCTGCTCTGCCCAAATGCCATTCCACGTGCATTCACATGTCACCCATTCAAAATAAATAACATGGCATTATTGGAACCTTATATCTGACATGTAAGACCAGCCTACATATTAGGCTGGGTGCAGGGGCTCATACCTGTAATCCTAGCACTTTGGAAGGCTGAGATGGGCAGATTGCTTGAGCACAGGAGTTCCAGACCAGCCTGAGCAACATGGTGAAATCCGGTCTCTTATAATTAAAAAAAAAAAAATTTGGCTGGGTGTGGTGATACATGACTGTAGTCCCAGCTACTCAGGAGGCTGAGGTGGGAGGATTGCCTGTGCCCAGGAGGTAAAGGCTGCAGTGAGTTGTAATCAGGCCACTGCACTCCAGCCTGGGCAACAGAGTGAGACCCAATCTCAAAAAAAAAAAGTCTACACCGTCATTGTCTCCTTGGGTCATCTGGCCTGTATTGTATTTAGGGTCATTTGTATTAGAAAAAAATCAGAAATCACAGTAATTTGAATAATTTATACCTTTAATTAGGGAAGTGAGGGATCAACAAATAAAGGTAACTATAAAGAAACAGGCAGGTCAAGAAAGGGGCTGGAGCAAAATGGTGACATTTTTGGCTAGCCATTGTGGGAGAGAGAGAGGACAAAGCAAAAATGCAGCACCAGGGCCAGGCAGGGTGGCTCATGCCTGTAATCCTAGCACTTTGGGAGGCCGAGGTGGACGGATTGCCTGAGGTTAGGAGTTTGAGACCAGCTCTGGCCAACATGGTGAAACCCTGTCTCTACTAAAAATACAAAAAAAAAAAAAAAAAAAAAAAGCAAAAATTAGCTGGTCATGGTAGTGCACACTGTATGTGAGGACAAACAGAATAACTGCCAAGCAGCACTGAGGACTTGGATGAAGTGAGAAAACCAGCTCTGATGAGTTGCAGTAACTCAGATGAGATCAGCTTTTCATTTGTCTCACAAGGCCCAGCGATCAGCATGGGAGAGGGAGAAAGCCAGATAGCTGGGCGGTCCTGACAAGATGACGAGTAGAGGCAGTGCTCGAGGAGTGAGCATCAAAGGATGGGGCTATCCTGCGGGAGTGTGGTTGGAATGATGGGACCTGGATGAAGTAAAGAAGCAGTAAGACAGGGGCCAGTTTCTGGACTCTGCAAATGGGAAAGGTGTACAGGTCCAAAGCCTGGTAGGGTCTGAAAGCAAGCTTATGACACAAGGGTGTTAAGGAAGTGAGATGATGGTCATCACATGGGGATTCCATAAGTCTAGATTTTGGATGGGATCAAGTCTACCTAACTGTGAGAGGAGGTGGCAGTTAGAAGCCAGAAGATGAGAATATCAAATGGGTCATTCTTATCCGGGTGTGATGGTGCATACCTGTAATCCCAGCTACTTAGGAGACTGAGGCAGGAGAATCGCTTGAACCCAGTGGGTGGACGTTGCAGTGAGCCGAGATCACACCACTGCACTCTAGCCTGGGCAACAGAGCTAGACTTTGTCTCAGAAAACAAACAAAACAAAAAAATTCAAATGAGCCGTTGTCATGGATGTCCAGCATGGAGACCCCACTATGTGCCAAGTGCCCACAAACTATTGGATTTGGGGAGCAACCTGGAGGTCAGTGGGTGACCAAAATGAGGAAAAGAATGGCTGGACCATGCCACTGTTGGCTGGAAATGGCCGAGGAGTAATTGTGAACTTTACAGTGAACTTGAGTACAAGCTGCCATTTAACTGTCCAAAAAATGAACAAGCATCAGGAGCTGAAATAGAATGTAAAGACAAATAAGAGGCGGAAATCAGACTTTGATTTCTTCTAGTTTAGGCTCCAAAGCTTGAGAGAAGTAATACAGAGGACTTGATTTTTAGAAAACCTTAAAAATTATTAAATAGGTCAGGCGTGGTGGCTCACACCTGTAATCCCAGCACTTTGGGAGGCCAAGGCAGGTGGATCATGAGGTCAGGAGTTCAAGACCAGCTTGGCCAACATGGTGAAACCCCATCTCTACCAAAAATACAAAAATTGGCTGGGCGTGGTGGCGCATGCCTGTAAGCCCAGCTACTTGGGAGGCTGAGGCAGGCGAATCGCTTGAACCCAGGAGGCAGAGGTTGCAGTGAGCTGAGCCCACTCCACTGCACTCCAACCTGGTGACAGAGCAAGATTCCATCTCCAAAAAAAATAAAAAATAAAAAAATAAAAATGTTTAAATAGATATAATCATATTCAGAGCTAAATTTAACCAGAATCTAACATTGTTTTCCAGATGAAGGGTTTGACAAAGCCGACTAACTAGCCCAGTTGAGTCCCTAGTCTGCTGGGTAGCAGAGTGGGTACATGTCTGTGTCCTGATCCTCGGTGTGTCCCTATCTTGAAGCCTAGCACCTGGCTCTGCACTGCCAGGTTACCCAGATTCGGTTCCAGAAAAAAAAATGAAACAACTTGCAGAAAATAAGTCTGCAGAAAAGCTAAATAATAGTATTCCAATAAATGAACAGACTTGTGACATCTCTTCCCTGGGGACAGAACAATAGAATACAGGTTTATATCCCAGCAAGAGGGATCCTACATTAAATACAAGGAAACTTTGTAACTGGGAGATATGAGATGAGCTACACAAGAAGAAGCCAAAACATCTGCACTGGCGCTGCATTTTTTGTTTGTTTGTTTGTCTGTTTTTTGAGATGGAATTTTATTCTTGTCGCCCAGGCTTGAGTACAATGGCACAATCGTGACTCACTGCAACCTCTACCTCCCAGGTTCAAGTGATTCTCCTCTCTCAGCCTCCTGAATAGCTGGGATTACATATGTGCACTACCACACCCAGCTAATTTTTGTATTTTTAGTAGAGACAGGGTTTCACCAAGTTGGCCAGAGCTGGTCTTGAACTCCTGACCTCAGGTGATCCGTCCATCTCGGTCTCCCAAAGTGCTGGGATTACAGGCATGAGCTACCACGCCTGGCCCTGGTGCTGCATTTTTGCTTAGTCCTATCGTTTTCTGAGTCCTGAGAGTTTTCATATTTGGATGAGTAACCAGTCCGAAAGTCACTTAAGTCCTTCCTTACCTCCAGGACTCTCTGGCATCTTCCGTCTCCTCTTCCTTCCCACGTGGCTGCACCCTCACAGTCCCTTATGGTGTCAACTTGGTGAGCCATCATCTTATCAGGTTCTCCCTAGGCTCCCAAACTCTCACTCCTGCCTGCTTATTCTATATCACCATGTTATTTATTTTTTAAGAAATTATGATGTTATAGGCTTAATTGTGATCCCCACCAAATTTGTATGTTGAAGTCCTAACCCCAGTACCTCAGAATGTGACTGTATTTAGAAACAGGGTCTCTAAAGAGGTGAGTTAAGATGATGCCATTAGGGTGGGCCCTAATCCAATTCAACTGGTGGCTTTATAAAAGGAGGAAATTTGGACACACACAGAGACACCAAGAATGCATGTTCACAGAGAAAAGGCCACGTGAGGACACAGTGAAAAGGTGACCATCTATACGCCAAGGAGAGAGGCCTCAGGAGAAACCAGACCTGCCAGTTCTGTGATCTGATCTTGGATTTCTTTTATTTTTTTTTCCTTTTCTTTTTTTTTTTTTTTGAGACAGAGTCTTGCTCTGTTGCCCAGGCTGGAGTGCAGTGACACAATCTCCTCACCACAACCTCCGCCTCCCAGGTTCAAGCGATCCTCCTGCCTCAGCCCCTCTAGTAGGTAGGATTACAGGCACACGCCACCATGCCTGACTAAGCTTCCTATTTTTAGTAGAGACGGAGTTTCTCCATGTTGGCCAGGCCAGTCTCAAACTCCTGACCTCAGGTGATCCATCGGCCTTAGCCTTCCAACGTGCTGAGATTACAGGCATGAGCCACTGTGCCCAGCCCTTAACTTGGATTTCTAGACTCCATAACCAAGAGAAATAAATTTCTGTTAAGCTCTCCCCCTGCCCCCCCCCAAAAAAAAAAAAAAAAGAGAAGAATAATATAGGCCATGAGTGGTGGCATGTGCCTGCAGTCCAAGCTACTCAGGCAGTTGAGGTGGGAGAATTACATGAGCCCGGGAGAGACTGGTAGAATGATTTAATGAAAAGGTGGATGACAGAGCCTTGGGAAATGTAAAAAAATAAGTAAAATAAAATACAACATGATCCATCTATATACTGTCTATAAGAGACTCACTTTAGATACACAGACACAAAGAGATTAAAAACAAAAGAATGAAAAAATAAATTTCTCGCAAAAAGTAACCAAATGAGGTCGGGCTTGGTGGCTAATGCCTGGGATGCTGAGGCAGGTGGATCACCTGAGGTCAGGAGTTTGAGACCAGCCTGACAACATGGACGAACCCTGTCTCTACTAAAAATACAAAATTAGCTGAGCGTGGTGGCGCCTGCCTGTAATCCCAGCTACTCGGTAGGCTGAGGCAGGAGAATTGCTTGAAGCTGGGAGGCAGAAGTTGTGGTGAGCCGAGATCACGCCATTGCACTCCAGCCTAGGCAAGAAGAGCGAAACTCCATCTCAAAAAAAAAAAAAAAAAAGAAAGAAAGCACCAGGTGTGGCTCACGCCTGTAATCCCAGCACTTTGGGAGGCCAAGTTGGGCGGATCAGGAGGTCAGGAGATCAAGACCATCCTGGATAACACGGTGAAACCCCATCTCTACTAAAAATACAAAAAATTAGTTGGACGTGGTGGCGTGCGCCTGTAGTCCCAGCTACTTGGCTGGCTGAGGCAGGAGAATGGCATGAACCCAGGAGGCGAAGCTTGCAGTGAGCAGAGATTGTGCCACTGTGCTCCAGCCTGGTCAACAGAGCAAGACTCCATCTCAAAAAATAAAATAAAAAAATAACCAAATGAGACCGGGAGTGGCCATATGTTAGGCAAGATAGGTTTTAAGCCAAAAATGGTTATGAGAAACAAGGGAATTCTACACTGATAAAAAGATTAATCCAACAAGAAGATATAATAATTTAAAACATATATGCACCTAACAACAGAGCACCAAAACCTATGAAGCAAAAAAGGATAGAATTGAAGGGAGAAATAGAGTTTCACAATGATCATTGGAGACCTCACTACCTCAATGTTAATAATACAGAGATCAGATCAACAGGAAAGAGAGCACTTGAGCAACATGATAATCCAATTAGATCTAATGAACATTTACAGACACCCACCCAACAACAGCAAAATACACATTCTTTTCTTTTCTTTTCTTTTTTTTTTTTTTTTTTTTTTTTTTTTTTTTTGAGACAGAGTCTCGCTCTGTGGCCCAGGCTGGAGTGCAGTGGCCGGATCTCAGCTCACTGCAAGCTCCGCCTCCCGGGTTTACGCCATTCTCCTGCCTCAGCCTCCCGAGTAGCTGGGACTACAGGCGCCCGCCACCTCGCCCGGCTCGTTTTTTGTATTTTTTAGTAGAGACGGGGTTTCACCGGGTTAGCCAGGATGGTCTCGATCTCCTGACCTCATGATCCGCCCGTCTCGGCCTCCCAAAGTGCTGGGATTACAAGCGCGAGCCACCGCGCCCGGCCATACACATTCTTTTCAAGAGCATATGGGATATTGTCCAGAGTATACAGTGTATTAGGCTGCAAAACAAATATTAATGTTTTAAAAGTTTGAAAGTATGCAAAGTGCTAAATATCTTATAATCACAATGAATGAAACTAAAAATCAGTAATAAGGAAAACTTGAAAACTCACAAATATATGGAGAGTAAACACACTCTTAATCAGTGGTTGAAGATGAAATCATACAGGAAATTAGAAAACACTTTGAGATGAATGAAAATGAAAACACGACATACCAGAACTTACGGGATGCAGTTAAAGCAGCACTCAGAGGGAAGTGTATAGCTATAAGCATCTACATTTAAAAATAAGAAAGCCAGGAGTGGTGGCTCATGCCAACATTCCAGCATTTTGGGATGCCAAAGCAGGAGGATCACCTGAGGTCAGGAGTTCAAGACCAGTCTGACCAACATAGCAAAAGCTCATCACTACTAAAATACAAAAATTAGCCAGGCATAGTGGTGCAACCCTGTAATCCCAGCTACTTGGGAGGCTGGGGCAGTAGAATCGCTTGAACCTGGGAGAGGGAGGTTGCAGTGAGCTGAGATTGCACCACTGCATTCCAGCCTGGGTGACAGAGTGAGACTCCATCTCAAAAATAAAAATAAAAATAAAAGATAAAAGTAAGAAAGATCTCAAATCAGTCACCTAACTATACATTTTAAAGGATCTAGAAAAAGAAGAGCTAACCCCAGCCTAGCAGAATACAAGAAATGAAAGATTAGAGTGGAAATAAAGGAAAATAAGAGAATAGGTAAAATTAACATTTTTTTTTACAGATCAGCTAAATTGACAAAATTTTAGCTAGATTGACTAAGAAACAAAAGAAGATTCAAACAGCCAAAATCAGAAATGAAAATGAGGGCATTCCTGTGACTTTACAGCAATTAAGGTGATTATAAAAGAATACTATAAACATATGTACACCAGCAAACTGAATAACCAAATGAGATGGCAAATCTCTAGAAACACAAACCTACCAAGACTGAATCACACAGAAATAAAAAATATGGGTAAACTGGCCAGGTGTGGTGGCTCACACCTGTAATCCCAGCACTTTGGGAGGCTGAGGTGGGCGGATCACCCGAGGTCAGGAGTTCAAGACCAGCCTGGCCAACATGGTGAAGCCCCATCTCTATTAAAAGTACAAAAATGAGCTGGGCGTGGTGGCAGGCGTCTACAATCCCAGCAACTCAGGAGGCTGAGGCAGGAGAATCACTTGAACCTGGGAGGCAGAAGTTATAGTGAGCTGGGATCGCACCACTGCACTCCAGCGGCGGGGACAAGAGTGGGAATTCGTCTCAAAAAAAAAAAAGTAAAAGAAAAAGAAAATATGGGTAAGCCTATAACTAGTAAGAAGATTAAATTACTAATTAAAATCTTCCCAACAAAGAAATACCCTTGACTGGATGACTTTACCAGTGAATGCTACGAGACATTTAAAGGAAAAATTAATGCCAATCTTTTGCAAACTCTTTCAAAAACTTGACGAGGAGGAAATACTTTTTTTTTTTTTTTTTTTTTTCTCGGACGGAGTTTCCCTGTGTCTCCCAGGCTGGAGTGTGCAGTGGCAGGATCTCAGCTCACTGGAAGCTCTGCCTCGTGGGTTCATGCCATTCTTCTGCCTCAGCCTCCCGAGTAGCTGGGACTACAGGCGCCTGCCACAACGCCCAGCTAATTTGCAGTATTTTTAGTAGAGACAGGGTTTCACCTTGTTAGCCAGGATGGTCTGGATCTCCTGACCTCGTGATCCGCCCGCCTCGCCCTTCCAAAGTGCTGGAATTACAGGCGTGAGCCGCTGCGCCCGGCAGAGGAGGCAATACTTTCTAACTCATTCTAGGAGAACAGCATTGCCTTGATACTAGGGCCAGACAAAGGCAGGACAAGAAGACAGCTGACTAATATTGCTTATGAACATTGGTAAAACAAATTCTCAAGAAAACACTGCCGGCCGGGTGCAGTGCCTCACGCCTGTAATCCCAGCACTTTGGGAGGCCAAGGCGGGTGGATCACGAGGTCAGGAGTTCGAGACCAGTCTGGTCAAGATGGTGAAACCCTGTTTCTACTAAAAATAAAGAAAATTAGCCCGGGGTGGTGGTGGGTGTCTGTAATCCCAGCTACTCGGGAGGCTGAGACAGGGAAATCGCTTGAAACCGGGAGGCAAAGGTGGTTGTGAGCCGAGATTGCGCCACTGCACTCCAGCCTGGGCAACAGAGTGAGACTCCATCTCAAAAAAAAAAAAAAAAAAAAAAAAAAAGAAAGAAAGAAAAAGAAAAAAGAAAACACTGCCAAACTGGCTAGGAGCAGTGGCTCAGGCGGGTAATCCCAGCTCTTTGGGAGGCCAAGGCAGGTGGATCACTCGAGCTCAAGAGTTCAAGACCAGTCTGGGCAACATAGGGAAACCCTGCCTCTACCTAAAATACAAAAATCATCTGGGTATGGTGTTACACGCCTGTGGTTCCAGCTACTTTTGAGGCTGAGGTGGGAGGGTCACTGGAACCAGGAAGTTGAGGCTGCAGTGAGCTGAGATTGCACCACTGCATACTAGCCCGCGCAACAGAGTGAGACTCTATCTCAAAAAAAATAGATAGCTTTTCCACCCGCTCCGCTCTCCCCTCCAGCGCCGCTCCGGCTGCATGGCCCTAGCTCCGAGTTTCGGGCTCCTGCTAAACTAGCGCCGCCGTCGTCGTCTCCCTTCAGTCGCCATCATGATTATCTACCGGGACCTCATCAGCCACGGTGAGTTGTTCTCCGACATCTACAAGATCCGGGAGATCGCGGACGGACTGTGCCTGGAGGTGGAGGGGAAGATGGTCAATAGAACATAAGGTAACATTGATGACTCGCTCAATGGTGGAAATGCCTCCGCTGAAGGCCCAGAGGGCGAAGGTACCGAAAGCACAGTAATCACTGGTGTCGGTATTGTCATGAACTATCACCTGCAGGAAACAAGTTTCACAAAAGAAACCTATAAGAAGTGCATAATGGCCGGGCGCGGAGGCTCAAGCCTGTAATCCCAGCACTTTGGGAGGCCGAGACGGGCGGATCACGAGGTCAGGAGATCGAGACCATCCTGGCTAACACGGTGAAACCCCGTCTCTACTAAAAAAATACAAAAAACTAGCCGGGCGAGGTGGCGGGCGCCTCAGCTACTCCGGAGGCTGAGGCAGGAGAATGGCGTAAACCTGGGAGGCGGAGCTTGCAGTGAGCTGAGATCCGGCCACTGCACTCCAGCCTGGGCGACAGAGCCAGACTCCGTCTCAAAAAAAAGAAAAAAAAAAGAAGTGCATAAAAGATTACATGAAATCAATCAAAGGCAAACTTGAAAAACAGAAAGAGTAAAACCTTTTATGACAGGGGCTGCAGAACAAATCAAGCTAATTTCAAACATCCTTGCTAATTTCAAAAACTACCAGTTCTTTATTGGTGAAAACATGAATCCTGATGGCATGGTTGCTCTATTGGCCTACCGTGAGGATGGTGTGACCCCATATATGATTTTCTTTAAGGATGGTTTAGAAATGGAAAAACATGGCCGGTCGCGGTGGCTCAAGCCTGTAATCCCAGCACTTTGGGAGGCCGAGACGGGCGGATCACGAGGTCAGGAGATCGAGATCATCCTGGCGAATACGGTGAAACCCCGTCTCTACTAAAAAATACAAAAAAAAAAACTAGCCGGGCGAGGTGGCGGGCGCCTGTAGTCCCAGCTACTCGGGAGGCTGAGGCAGGAGAATGGCGTGAACCCGGGAGGCGGAGCTTGCAGTGAGCTGAGATCCGGCCACTGCACTCCAGCCTGGGCGACAGAGCGAGACTCCGCCTCAAAAAAAAAAAAAAAAAAAAAAAAAAGAAATGGAAAAACATTAACAAATTTGGCAATTACTTTGGATCACCTGTCATCATAACTGGCTTCTGCTTCTCATCCACACAACACCAGGACTTAAGACAAATGGGACTGGATGTCATCTTGAGCTCTTCATTTATTTTAACCGTGATTTATTTGGAGTTTGAGGCATTGTTTTTAAGAAAAACATGTCATGTAGGTTGTCTAAAAATAAAATGCATTTTAACTCAAATATTTGAGAGAATGCCTTTTAGTTTAATGCATAGTTAAATTCATCCTGTAGTGTTCCTGGAGGAGCTAGAGCCTGGTTATAGGCTACTACTCATCAATTAACTTCTACAGTGGAAATTACTTCTGGGACTGGAGTATAAGAAAGAATCAAAGGTTTTAATTGTGAGTTGCAATAAAGGGAAAGACCATGCTCATAGCAGTGCCAACATCTGAAGTGTGGAGCCTTACCCATTTCATCACCTATAACGGAAGTAGTTAACTGGAAGAGATTACCAAGAGAATAAATAGAGCCTCATTCAGTGGAAAAAAATAAAATAAAAATAAACAAATAAATAAATAAAAATAAAAAATAAAAGACCTCAACTCAGTCACCCAACTATACAGTTTAAAGGATCTAGAAAAAAAAAAAAAGAGATAAATACAGGAAACAAAGATTAGAGTGAAAGTAAATAAAGAATAGGAAAAGGAGAATAGGTAAAATTAAAAGTCTTTTTACAGGTCAGCAAAATTGATAACTTTTTAAGTAGATTGACTAAGAAAAAAAAAAGAAGAAGATGACTCAAGTAGCCAAAATCAGAAATGAAAATGAGGGCATTAAGCCGGGCGCGGTGGCTCACACCTGTAATCCCAGCACTTTGGGAGGCCGAGGTGGGCAAATCACAAGGTCAGGAGATCAAGACCATCCTGGCTAACATGGTCAAAACCCATCTCTACTAAAATTACAAAAAATATTTTTAGTCGAGTGTGGTGGCAGGCGCCTGTAGTCCCAGCTACTCGGGAGGCTGAGGCAGGAGAATGGCGTGAACCAGGGAGGAAGAGCTTGCAATGAGCCAAGATCCTGCCACTGCACTCCAGCCTGGATGACAAAGCAAGACTCCATCTCAAAAAAAAAAAGAAAAAGAAAAGAAAGAAAATGAGGGCATTCCTGTGACTTTACAGCAATTAAAGTGATTATAAGAGAATACTATAAACATACGTACACCAGCAAATTGAATAACCAAATGAAACAGCAAATCTCTAGAAACACAAAATCTACCAAGACTGAATCACAAATAAATAAAAAATATGAGTAAACCAACCGGGCACGGTGGCTCCCGCCTGTAATCCTAGCACTTTCAGAGTGCACTCCATTGCACTCCAGCCTGGGGAACAAGAGCGAGACTTCTCAAAAAGAAGAAAGTAGGGATAAACCTATAACTAGTAAGAACATTAAATTACTAATTAAAATATTTTCAACAAAGAAATACCCCTGACGGGGTGGCTTTACCAGTGAATTCTACCAGACATTTAACAAAAATTAATGCTAGTCCTTTGCAAAGGCTTTCAAAAACTTGAAGAGGAGGAAATACTTTCTAACTCATTCTTTGAGGGCAGCATTACCTTGATTCTAGGGCCAGACAAAGGCACTACAAGAAAACAACTGACCAATATTGCTTATGAACATTGATTAAAAAAATTCTTAGGAAAACACTGCCAAACTGGCTGGGTGCAGTGGCTCATGCTGGTAATCTCAGCACTTAGGGAGGCCAAGGCAGGTGGATCACTTGAACTCAAGAGTTCAAGGTCAGCCTGGACAACATAGTGAAACCCCATCTCTACCTAAAATACAAAAATCAGCTGAGTGTTGTGTTACACGCCTGTGGTTCCAGCTACTTGGGAGGCTGAGGTGAAAGGATCTGGGAAGTTGAGGCTGCAGTGAGCCATGACTGCACCACTGCATTCTAGCCTGGGTGACAGAGCAAGACCCCATCTTAGAAAAATAAATAAACATTTTTAAAAATTAAATTTTAAAAAAGAGGAAACACTGCCAAATTGAAGTTAGCAGAATGTAATTAAAAAGACTGTAAAAGGCCAGGTGCGGTGCCTCACCCCTGAAAACCTAGGACTTGGGGAGGCTGAGGAGGGTGGGTCACTTGAGGTCAGGAGTTTGAGACCAGCCTGGCCAACATGTTGACCCTGGATGATGGGTATGGCCAGGCTGCAGGTCCTGGCTGCCTTGTGGAGCATGTCTGCCTGTGAACTGGGACTCTTTCCTTGCATGGCAATGATAACAGATGGTGGAGGTCTATGCTGACTGGCTTGGCACTTGCAGCCAATGCTTGTGGATCTGTGGGTGGCTCACCATCAGGGCCACCTGGCTCATGGAGGCCCAGGAGCCTTGTTCCCCTTACTTCAGATCTCAAAGAAATCAGGAAATACCAGTAGGAGGGAAGAGCTGAAAGCAGAAGTCAGTGCTTCAGCTGTGCCATAGACTCAGGGTGGCCTCCAAAAGTCACTGCCTCCTCTCCAGGCCTCCCTTTCTCATCTCTAAGATGAAAAGAGCAGCACTTTCTCACATCCAAGGAGAGTGCAACAGGGTACAAGGCATGTCCACAGGCTCCTGTCCCCTGAGGGAGGACTTCCCAGCAGGGCTTCCGTCTCAGACCACATGGAAGCATTTCCAACCTCCACCTCTCAACAGCCCTGAGACCCTGAGGAAGTCACTTGCTGTTTCTGCCAAGAGCCAGCTTCCTCATCTGTCAACAGGGGACAAACAATAGGCTCCACCACTGAATCTACCACATAAGGGCATCTTAAACAGTAGGTTATTATTATTATTTTTAAATAATGATAATATATATTATGTAATATATATATATATATATATATATATATATATATATATATATATATAATATGTCACCCAGGCTGGAGTACAGGGTTGCAATCATAGCTCACTGCAGCGTCAGCCTCCTGGGCTTAAGTTAAGGGATAGAGTCTATGCAGATTACCTGAGTTCATTCACATGTAGCACTTGGTTTCTTTTTCTTTTTTTTCTTTTTTTTTATTTATTTTTTATTTTTATTTTTTGGTGGCAGGTCTCATCCAGGCTGGAGTGCAGCGGCACAATCTCAGCTTACCGTAACCTGCACCTCCCAGTTGAAGCAATTCTCCTGCCTCAGCCTCTCGAGTAGCTGGGATTACAGGCATCCGCCACCACACCTGGCTGATTTTTATATTTTTATATTTTTGGTAGAGATCCACCCACCTCGGCCTCCCAAAGTGCTGGGATTACAGGCCTGAGCCACCACGCCTGGCCCACTTTTTTTTTTTTTTTTAAAGACAGGATCTCACTCTGTCTCCCAGGCTGGAGTGCAGTGGCTCTGTCATAGCTCATTGCATCCTCCAACTCCTGGGCTCAAGTGATTCTCCTCCCTCAGCCTCCTAAATAGCTGGCACTATAGGTATGCACCACTGCTATGCCTGGCTAATTAAAAAAAATTTTTTTTATAGAAACAGGGTCTTGCTGTGTTGCCCAGGCTGGTCTCAAATGCCTGGCCTGAAGTGATCTTCCCACCTCAGTCTCCCAAAGTGCTGGGATTACAGGTGCGCACCACCACACCTGAGCAATTTTTTTTCTCTTTCTTTGTTTTTTTTTTTTGTAGAGATAGAATGTTGCTATGTTGCCCAGGCTTGACTGACTGACTTTTGGGGGCCAGTCCACATCTCTTGCTCAGACTAGGGAAGGGAGTGCAAGAACATTTGGGAAAGAACTAGCATGAGAAGCTCCCGGTTGTGGGGTAAACATGGCGAATTCAAGGCCCCCACTGGCTGCTCTATGGGTGGGAAGTCCAGGGGTGGAGGAGAGAAAACGGTAGAGGAGGAGCAAGAGACCAGGTGGGCCTATGACGACGGGAGACTGAGCCTTGGTCCTTAAGATTATAGAAGATGGGGAAGGAGCAAGAAAGTAAAATTCCGTACTTTTTTTGTTTGTTTGTTTTTGAGGCAGAGTCTTGCTTTGTCACCCAGGCTGGAATGCGGTGGCGCAATCTCGGCTCACTACAACCCCCGCCTCCTGGGTTCAATCGATTCTCCTGCCTCAGCCTCCCGAGTACCCAGGAGTACAGGAGCACACCACTACGCCCGGCTAATTTTTGTGTTTTTAGTAGAGATGGGTTTTCACCACGTTGGCCAGGCTGGTCTCGAACTCCTGACCTCAGGTGATCCGCCGCCTCAGCCCCCCAAAGTGTTGGGATTATAGGCGTGAGCCACCACACCTGGCCCAAATTCCATACTTTTGACATATTCCTTAAAGATTAAACACATTCTTAGGCGGGACAGTCATGTCTGAAACCACACACTCTGAGGGCAGCTGAGCGGACCTGGGAGGCAAAGAGAGGCGTGGGTTATTGGCATCTGATGGGGGCAACCCAGTGTTTCCCACAGATCCTCCTGGCTGCGATGGCCTGGTGGGCAGGCTGGGGGCTTGTGAGGAGGCGACAGCTTTAGGACTGCTCCGGGTGCTGGACTGCGTGGGGAACAGGTGGGGAGGAAGAATTTCTTGGGTGCAATAGAGGGCATGAGGATGTGGGCGTCAACTTCAGCTCCCTGGCTTCTGGCCCAGGCAACCGAATGGGTTCTTGGGAGGACACATTGGCAGAAGAGATGATGGGGCTACTCAGGGCCTGTACCTGCAAGGTGAGAAGTCCAGCGTGCTGGTGCAAGAGCAAGCATGCACCAGGGGTAGAGGCCGAGAAGTTGGGGCAGTGCAGATAGCATTGTGTGTGAGGCCGCCTGGGGAGGGGGGACATTCTGAGACTGAGTCAGGGCAACCCAGAGGTGAAATAAGGAGAAGAGCAGCTGCTCTGGAGGCTGAGGTGGGAGAATCGCTTGAACCTGAGAGGTGGTGGTTGCAGTGTGCAGAGATCGTGCCACGGCACTTCAGCCTGGGCGACAGTGACAGTCTGTCTCAAAAACAAAAAAATAGTTTGGAATTTTACTTTCTTGCTGCCCCCAGACCATGTGGTTTGTGACATGGCTGTCCTGTCTAAGAATGTGTCCCTAGGCCCAGAGACATGCTCAGAATGGTCTGTGGGCTCCCTGAGTCCCGCCTGCCCTGGCCTGAGGCCCCCCTCTCTGCCCTCCAGCACTTCGACTCCACACAGAGCCCTCATACACCCCTGGAATTTTCCAAGTGGAAATTCTCCTCAAAGGCCCTCTCTGATTCTACATGTTCAAGACATCTTGTAGCTGTCCACCACCAACCCACAGCAGGCTACAACCCTGTGGGCTACAAGATTGTGCCCCGACACCAGAACTCTGGGCCCTCCTCCCAGAGGGGGCAGTGGCCAGGGAAGGAGACAGGTTTCCCAGTGACCCCTGCCCACCTCTTCCCGCTCCTTACCAGTTCCAGACACATTTTCGATTTATCTTCCTGTGTTGTTTATTGTATGGAGACCAGGCCTCCCAGCCAACTCTGAGCTGGACGGGCCAGCTGTGGCCCGAGACGTCTGTCCCAGCCAAGCCCAGAGCAGCCCCTGTTCTGCTATCCCTTTGGCTGCCCCGAGCCAAGTGGGCCCTGAGCTCTGTCCTGGCCACACACTCTTTATGAAGCCCCAGGGCCCATCTCCCCTATTGTTTGGCTGTGTTTATACCCTCTTGATTTTTTTCCGGGTGATGCCCCAGTCTGGAGGTGGCCTCCATGCCATCCTGCTGCGGCCTCTCTCCCTGCCTAAGGCTTCTCATCCATCATATCATGGAGCCTTGCTGCGGTGGGGGTGGGAGGACAGACACCCACAGAAGGCTCCGTGGGTGAGCTGGTTGGGGAAACTGCACTCTTTCTGCTGCACGCTAAGGGGGAACATGTGCATGTGTGTGCATGCACGTGTGCATATGTGTATATGTGTGCAGGTCTGTATATGTCTGTATGCATGTGTGCATGCATGTATATGTGTATGTGTGTATATGTCTGCACGTGTGTATGCATGTGTGTATGTCTATATGGACGTGTGCATATGAGCATAAGTGTGCATGTGTATATATGTCTATATGCACATGTGCATGTGTGTGTGTACCTGTGCATATTAGGGTTTACAGGAGGCTGGTTCCATCCCAGAACCTGCTGATGAAACCTTCCCAGGATAGCTAAGGACACAGGTGGGAAGTGTTCTGCAGTCTTGTGCAGGAAGGGGCTGAATTCTCAGGGTACCCCAGCCCTCCTGAGAACTGCAGCCCAGGCTGGACTTCCAGGCTGGCTCTCCCCTGCACGGGTGTATGCCTTGAGCCAAATCCTCGTCTGGCTGGGTCTCAGTTTCCCCTGGGGTGAAAGGGAAGGTGCATTGAACTCGGCCTTATGACACAGCTTTGGACATGGAAAGGCTGTGCCAGGTCCTGGCTGCAGTTCTAGGGCCCGTCTGTCCCTCCTTACTTCGGCTATGTTTGCTGATTTTCAGGGCTCTTCCCAGGGAAATAAGAAAAAACCAAAAAATCAAAAAAACACACCTGTACAGATACATGCAAAATTCAGTAAGTTCCCTGAAGTCCCTCCGTGAATCTTCCGGTTAAAAACCTGCTTTATGGGACAGGCGCAGTGACTCACGCCTGTAGTCCCAGCAATTTGGGAGGTCATGGCAGGCAGATCACCTGAGCTCAGGAGTTTGAGACAAGTCCGGCCAACATAGTGAAACCCCGTCTTTACTAAAAATACAAAACTTAGCTGGGCGTAGTGGCACATGCCTGTAATCCCAGCCACTTGGGAGGCTGAGGCAGGAGAATCACTTGAACCTGGGAGGAGGCGGCAGTGAGCCGAGATTGCACCGCTGCACTCCAGCCTGGGTGACAGAGCAAGACCCTGTCTCAAGAAAAGAAAAACAAAACCCTGCTTTATGGAGCTGGACAGAAAAGTCCTCAGGAGGCCCAGAACTTTCTGTGGCAAATGCAGAGGGGGTGGCACCTCACCCTGATGTTCCCAGAAACAGTCAAGAGACCCAGGGCTGCCCCTCAGGACCATCTCCAGGAAACAAAGTCAAAGGTGGTTCTCAGCCAGAGGCCATGGAGGGGCTGGGTAGTCCTAGCCAGGGAGGGTGACCCAAGGTCGCACGTTGACTCTGGATGGTTTCATGGAAAAGGAGGGTACCCAGCTCTAGAAATTCGGGACTGGAATGGTCATGTTGTTGCTGAGCGGTCCTGGGCTGAGGCACCCACCCTGGTCCCCTGCTTGAGGTACAGAGAAGAGACCACTGTTGGAGGGGATTCGAACTCTAGGGCCGAGGGGTGGAGCGCGGGGACTGTGTGCAGGAGGACGCCTCCACCCCCGCAGTGCGTGTGCAAGATGGCAGGGCTCTGCGGCGCTTACTCATTCTTTTCGGTGTGCTGACAGCCAGGCAGAGCTGCAGAACACTTCCTAAGCCCATCTCTGTCCCTTGCTACTGGAATTCTAAAGACTGGCCATGGCGGTCAGATGACTACGCCTGGGGCTCCTGAAAGCGGGGCAGAAGGTTTGCAAACTCCTGGAAGACATGGATTCACAGGGCCACCTGCCCAGGACTCCTCCCTGTGCAGGCGGGGGCTGAATTCCCAGGGTACCCCCAGCCCTGCTGAGAGCTGCAGCCTCTGTGGCCCCCGAGGGCGTCTCCCTTTGCACCAGGCCCTGGAATCTGCACACTGGAGAACAGCCCGGAGCCCTCTGGGGCTGGCTGAAGAAATGACAGATGGGACAGTTGTGGCTGAAAAGGGAGAAGTGTTGCCCCAAGGACATGGCACGCAGGATGTGGACACGGGGCACCCATCTCTGGCGCTTTCTGACCCTTTCTAACCCATTTTCACAGACCTGAGCTGCCAGGGCCTCCCCCGAGAGACCTTCAGAGCCTGTGGTGATGAGGCTGGATAATCCTGTCTCCCTGTTCCCCTCACCTGGCTGCTCCAGACCCTGAGAAACTTCCACCTGTCCCATACCAGCTGAGGGTGTCTGAGGAGCTGACATCAACCCCACAGATCTCCCGGACTGTGCTGGAAGCTAGAGACAGGCAGGGAGGCTTCCCAATGGGTCAGGAGACCCTGACCCCACAAATCAACTGATCCTCAAGAGACAGGCTGGAGGGAGGGATCATTCTAGAGAACCCTGCTCCTTGTTCCTTCCTGTGGCAAAATCTGGCGCCAGGAAGAGTTTGAGTATGCAGGCGTGTGTGTGCAGGCATGTATGTGCAGGTGTACGTGTGCAGGTGTGCATCTGCAGGTGTGTATGTACAGGCATGTGTGCAGGCATGTGTGTGCAGGTGTAGATGTCCAAGGTGTGTGTTTGCAGGCATGCTTGTGCAGGTATATGTGTGCAGACTGTGCAGGTGTGCGTTTGCAGGCATGTGTGTGCAGGCATGCGTGTGGGAGCTCCTTGGGGGACACAAACCCTGACCTGGGGCTGCCCCTCTGTGTCCCAACTCACGCCCTGCACCCCACCCATCCTGAGCTGCTGCGCTCATTTTTCCCCGACTTTGCCAAAACCTCAGCTTCTGCTTCCCTTGCTAGCCTTAGCTCCTCCTCCCACTAAGAGCTCCCAAGGGAAACAGCCATGCGGTTGATGCAGGGCAAAGTGTGCAAAGGTGTCACGCCCAGGGTCCTTCACTCCACTGCCAGGCCCAGCCTCATCTGTGTCAGGCCACATGCTGCCACCAAGTGGTGGGACTGGTTATTGCTGGTATGGCTTGGAAGGGTGGTACAGGTGGTTAAATACCTTGATGGACATTCAGAATGAAGGAACACCTGCCTTTGCCTGGAGGGAGCCCACAGTCAAGAGGCAGAAGCAGGCAGACAATACTACAGCATTCTAAGTCCAGTGTTAAGGGGCACAGTGGCGCACGCCTGTAATCCCAGCTCTTTGGGCGGCCGAGGTGGGCGGATCGCCTGAGCTCAGGAGTTTGAAACCAGCCTGGGCAACATGATGAGACCCCATCTCTACTCAAAATACAAAAAATTAGCTGGGTGTGGTAGTGCCTGCCTATAGTCCCAGCTACTCGGGATGCTGAGGCAGGAGAATCACTTAAACCCAGGAGGGGGAGTTTGCAGGGAGCCAGGATTGTGCCACTGCACTCCAGCCTGGGCGACAGAGCAAGACTTTGCCTCCAAATTAAATAAATGAATCAATCAATCAATCCCAGTGTTCAGTAGTGTTCAGCAGGATTTTGGGGCTTGGAGGAGCCATCAGCCCTATTCAAGGCTCTTGGGGTGGGATGAGGGGACAGCTTCTAAGTTAACCCCTGAAAGACCTATAACACACCCCAAAAGGCTGTATGGCGGGTGTGGTGGCTCACCTGTAGTAATCCCAGGACTTTGGGAGGCCGAGGCAGGCAGATCACTTGAGTCAGGAATTGGAGACCAGCCTGGCCAACATGATGAAACCTCGTCTCTACTAAAAATACAAAAATTAGCCGGGTGTCTTGGTGAGTGCCTGTAATCCCAGCTACTCAGGAGGCTGAGACAAGAGGATCGCTTGAGCGTGGGAGGCAGAGATTGCAGTGAGCCGAGATCGCGCCACTGGGTGACAGAGACTCCGTCTCAAAAAATAAAAATAAAAAATAAAAAAGTTGTAGTGACAGAGGAGATGGATGATGTGTGGTACTTCCAGACAGAACCAGCAGCATAAGAAAGCCCACAGGCAAGAGAGAGAGTCATTTGATATGTTTGACAAATGGGTTTTAGCATCCACAGAACAGGGAGACGAAAACTGGAGACATGGACTTCTGCCAGTTGTCATCTACAGAGCTGGGCTAGAGGAGCTGAGGTTTGCCTGGGGACAACAGTGTAAACAGGGGAGTGACATTATAAGATTCGAGTTGTAGGCTGGGCATGGTGGCTCAGCCTATAATCCCAGCACTTTGGGAGGCCAAAGCGGGTAAATCACTTGAGGTCAGGAGTTCGAGACTAGCCTGTCTAACATGGTGAAACCCCATCTCCACTAAAAATACAAAAATTAGCCGGGCATGGTGGCTTATGCCTGTAATCCCAGCTACTTGGGAGGCTGAGGCATGAGAATTGCTTGAACCCAGGAGGTGGAGGTTTCAGTGAGCTGCGATCGCACCACTGCACTCCAGCCTGGGCAACAGAGCGAGACCCTGTCTCAAGAAAAAAAAAAGATTCGAGTCATAGCAAAACCATTGTTCAATGAGGAAAGCCGATTGGGGAAGAAGCTTTCCCCTACCACATACCACAAAATGAATTCTAAATAGGTCATGTAACTATTTGTAAAAGCTAAAATGATTAAAAAAAAAAATTCTAGGAGAAAACTGGGGGGAAAAAGAATTTTAGTTACCTTGGGCTTGGTAAATACTTCGGAAATACAATACAGAAAGGACCCAATACAGAAAGGACAAAGAATACAAGAAAACAAATCAATAAATTGAACTTCACCCAAATGAAAAACTTTAGCTTTCAAAGACACTATTAAGAAAATGGTAAAGGCCAGGCGCGGTGACTCACACCTAGGATCCCAGCACTTTGGGAGGCCAAGGTGGGCGGATCACTTGAGGCCAGGAGTTTGAGACCAGTCTGGGTAACTTAATGAGACCCTGTCTCCAGAAAAAAACATTTTTAAATTAGCCAGGCACAGTGGCATGCACCTGTAGTCCCAACTACTTGGGAGGCTGAGGCAGGAGGATAACTCGAGACCAGGAGTTCGAGGCTGCAGTCAACTGTGATTGCACCACTGTACTCCAGCCTAGGTGACAGAGTGAGACCTTGTTGAAAGAAAGAGAGAGAAAGAAAGAAAAGGAAGAAGGAAGGGAGGGAGGGAGGACTAAAGAGGGAGGGAGGAAGTTAAAGAAGGTAGAAAGGCAGGAAGGAAGAGGGAGGGAGGTAGGAAGGAAGAGAGGAACAAAGGAAGGAGGAAGGGAGGGAGGAAGGGAAGGAAGGGAGGGAGGGAGAAAGGAAGGAGGGAGGGAAGGAAGGAAGGAAGCAAGGAAGGAAGCGAGGAAATGATAAAGATATGTGCCACGCCCGGGCTGGTCTCGAACTCCTGTGCTCAAGTAACTGTCCCACCTCAGCCTCCCAAGGCGCTGGGATTGTTGGCATGAGCTACTGCGCCTGGCTGAAAGATACTTTAAAGAGATCAAATCAAGTATGAAAATCAAAAATGGGTATCAATAAAACACATAACTATCCGATTTGTTTTGCTTGTTTTAATAACTTATCATTTCCTCCAGGGGAAATATTTAGAAGCCATTTATAATTATATTAGCCTGCTCTTCTCCTTTCCTACTGCTGTCAATATTTTTATTTAAAAAGTAACAATAAAACTTCAAATGAAATCTGACTGGCAGCAATCACAGCAATCTGTGTGGAGATTTCAGATGCCCACAGAAATAAAACCATACTGACTGCACTTCAACATATTGACAAGGGCTGGGAGGAAATGTGAGGAAATAAAGAGTGAAAGTTTTTCAAACACAGGCAAAAATACACTATCAGTATTTCAGTTCCTACTTTTTTTTTTTTTTTTTTTTTTTTTTTTTTTGAGACCGAGTCTCGCTCTGTTGCCCAGGCTGGAGTGCAGTGGCGCGATCTCGGCTCACTGCAATCTCTGCCTCCCGGGTTCACGCCATTCTCCTGCCTCAGCCTCCGGAGTAGCTGGGATTACAGGCACCCGCCACCTCGCCCGGCTAGTTTTTTGTATTTTTTTTTAGTAGAGACGGGGTTTCACCGTGTTAGCCAGGATGGTCTCGATCTCCTGACCTCGTGATCTGCCCGTCTCGGCCTCCCAAAGTGCTGGGATTACAGGCTTGAGCCACCGCGCCCGGCCCAGTTCCTACTTATTTAAATACCTACTAATTGCTCTACTGTGCCTTCAACTCTCATGTCTGTTAACTTTGAAAAAAATAACACATTTCTTGCTCCTCTAGGAAGATGAAAAGCATCAGAAGAATTTTCAGTTAAGACAAAATTCACAAATAGCACATCTCATTATCCATATCTATCAAACCAGATCTCCTATGGTAGTTCCAACTTCATTGATATAGTCATCATCATCATCATCATTGTAATTATAATCTCTTGGTGTCATATATTGGAATAATGTTTTTATAGGCATTATATCATTTTTAATACTATATATATAATTTCAGATTAGAAGGGGTGAGAAAGAATATAGTCTAACTGCTCCCCTGAAGATATAGGAATGGAGACTCTTAGAAATGAATGGACTTGCTCCAAATTACATCACAGTATTAGGTAGCTGAGTAATCAGAATTAAAAGCTAAAGCATAGGCCCAGGCGCAGTGGCTTATGCCTGTAATCCTAGTCCTTTGGGAGGCCAAAACTGGAGGATCACTTGAGGCCAGGTGTTTGAGAACAGCCTGAGCAACCTAGTGAGATGCCATTTCTACAGAAAAAAATTAAAATAAAAGTAGCATGGTGGTGGCATGTTCCTGTGGTCCCAGCTACTCAGGAGGCTGAGACAAGAGGATCACTTGAGTCCGGGAGGTCTAGGCTGCAGTGAGCCAAGATCGTGCCACTGCACTCCAGCCTGGGGGACAGAGCCAGACCCCTTCTCAAAAAAAAAAAAAAAATGCCCACAAAAATTTACTTATGAAGTTAACAGGATTCTTACAATTCTCCTTGCTCATTTTAAAATGTGTGCCACTTGTCCATTTTCTTTGGTGGAACATTAGCTTTCTCCTCCTCCTCTGCTTTCTCTTCTTCCTCCTCTTCTTTTTCCTTTCAAGACAAAGGAGTAAGTTCTCCTTTCTGAAGCTAAACCAGTAATTTTAAAGCTTTCTTCACCTCGAACGTTGTTAGTGAAAACCTCTGCTTGGGTTAAAGCCCCTTTTTTTCCTTTTTACACTGTTGTCTCTCTTCGTTTGACCTAAGGTCAGATATTAAAGACTAAATTTCCTCATGAAAAAAAAAAAAAAGATATGTGCCACGGACTGAAATTTTTTTTTTCAGTTGTATTTAGACAACTCAATGTTAGGAAGACAAACAGCCCAATTTAAAGATGGGCAAAACCTGGAACTCTCGTTCATGACTGGTGGATGTGGAAAAAAACACAGCCACTTTTGAAAACATTTTGGCAGTTTCTTAAAATGCTAATAACACACCTACCATAAGACCCAGCCACTCCACCTGTAGATATCTCCCAAGCGACATGAAGACGTCTTTGCACATATTATACATGAATATTCATAGCAGTGTATTTGCAAAAGCCAAAAACTAAAAACAACCCAAATATCCATCAGTGGGTAAAAGGTCAAACAAATCCAGCTATAAGCATACAATGAAACGCTACAGCAATTAAAAAAAAAAAAAGAACGAAACTGGCCGGGTGCAGTGGCTCAGGCTTGTAATCCCAGCACTTTGGGAGGCCGAGGTGGGCGGATCACAAGGTCAGGAGATCGAGACCATCCTGGCTAACATGGTGAAATCCCGTCTCCACTAAAAAATACAAAAAATTAGCCAAGCATGGTGGCGGGCGCCTATAGTCCCAGCTATTCGGGAGGCTGAGGCAGGAGAATGGCATGAACCTGGGAGGCGGAGCTTGCAGTGAGCGGAGATCGCGCCACTGTACTCCAGACTGGGAGACAGCGCGAGACTCCGTCTCAAAGAAAAAAAACAAACAAACGCAAAAACAAAAAACGAAACTATTGATACATGCCGCAACATGGATGCATCTCAAAATCATCATCATGAATGAAAAAAGCCAGGCAATAAGAAAGTATGTAAGATTCTGGAAATTGCAGGCTAATCTATAGTGCCAGCAAAGCACATCAGGGGTCCTTTGGGGATAGGCGTGAAGGATTTGGGAGTTAGCAGCATCTCTTCTTGTGGTTCTCAACTTTGGCTGGAGATTAGAATGAGAGCTGGAAAGGTTTTAAAAATAATGATGCCTGGGCTCCACCCCAGACCAATAGAACGGCCGAGGATTCTGCTTGGCACTGGACTTTTCTCAATGCTCCCCCAGGAGATTCCAGCCTGTAGCCCAATTGATACTGACCATAGCTGGTAATTGAAGAAAGAGAACAAGGTGAACCGCACCCCTGAGAAGGGTGTGGGGAGTGAAAAGAGAGGAGGACCCAGGACTGAGCCTTGAAGAGCCCCAACTTTAAGGGCTGGAAAAGGGAGAGTAGCGAGAGATGGGAGTAGCTGGGGAAGAAGTAGCCAAAAGAGAGGGGAGGAAAATCAAAATGCAGGTCACAGAGGAAAAGAGAAAGTGGATTCACGAAGGGAGAAGTTAAAACTAGTGTGGATGCACAGTCAAGAGATTGAGAGCAGCCTGGCCAACACAGTGAAGCCCCATTTCTACTAAAAATACAATAATTAGCTGGGCGTGGTGGCGGGTGCCTGTAATCCCTGCCACTAGGGAGGCTGAGGCAGGAGAATCAATTGAACCTGGGAGGTGGATGTTGAAGTGAGCCGAGATCGTGCCACTGCACTCCAGCCTGGCGACACAAAAAAAAAAATTTCCGTTTCACAAAAAAATAAATAAATAAAACTAGTGTGAATAGCCGGGCGTGGTGGCTCACGCCTGTAATCCCAGCACTTTGGGAGGCCATGGTGAGTGGATTACCTAAGGGCAGGACTTCAAAACCAGCCTGGGCAACATGGTGAAACCCCATCTCTACTAAAACTACAAAAATTAGCCAGGGGTGGTGGCACATACCTGTAGTCCCAGCTACTCGGGAGACTGAGGTGGAAGAATCGCTTGAACCTGGGGGGTGGAGGTTTCAGTGAGCTGAGACTGTGCTACTGCACTTGAGCCTGGGCAACAGAGTGAGACTTCATCTCAAAAAGAAAAAAGAAAAAGAAAAAAAAAGCTAAGATGAAGTACTGCAGCAATTTTGAGTAAAATAAGGAGTGAAAAGAGTTCACAAGATTGATCCACAGAAAGGTCACTGGTGAACTTGAAGAGTTTTTGTGGAATAGGGGTGACAGAAACCAGGTTGGAGGGCATGAAGGAGGAAAGTAGTAAGTGAAATGTGTAAACAGTGAACACAGGCAACTCTTAAAATTGCTTTGGGCTGGGTGCAGTGACCCGTAATCCCAGCACTTCGGGAGGCCGAGGCAGGCAGATTACTTGAGGTCAGGGGTTCAAGACCAGTCTGGGCAATATAGAAATACCTCATCTCTACAAAAGTTTCTTTTTTTTTTTTTTTTAGTTAGTCAGGGGTAGCGGAGTGCGCCTGTAGTCCCAGCTACTCTGGAGGCTGAGGTGGGAGGATTAGCCTCAAACTCCTTGAGCCCAGGAGGTTGAGGCTGCAGTGAGCCGTGATTGTGCCACTGCATTCCAGCCTGGGCAACAGGACGAGATTCAAGCGATCTCCTGCCTCAGCCTCCCTAGTAGCTGGAATTACAGGCACCCACCACCAAGCCAATTTTTGTATTTTTAGTAGAGACGGGGTTTTGCCATGTTGGGCAGGCTGGTCTTGAACTTCTCCACCCACCTCGGCCTCCCAAAGTGCTGTGATTACAGGCATGAGCCACCACACTCGATCCCATTTTACTTATTTATTTTTAGAGACAGGGTTTTGCTCTGTCACCCAGGCTGGAGTACAGTGGTGCAAACATAACTCACTGCAGTCTTGAACTCCTGGACTTAAGCAATCCTCCTGCCTCAGCCAACCGAGTAGCTGGGACCGTACACTACCATGCCCGGCTAATTTTTTAAATTTTTTTTGTAGAGATGGGGTCTGGCTATGTTGCCCAGGATGATCTCAAACTCCTGGCCTCCAGCCATCCTCCCTCAGCCTCCCAAAGCATTGGGATTACAGCCATGAGCCACTATGCCCAGCCCCACTATCCCATTTTAGACATGAGACTGAGAGAATGGCTGGGAGTCCCTTTAGCTGGCATCTTGCAACTTGAATTGCTGAGGTTTCAGGTGCAGGGGTGTCCCCAGATGGCTGTGGGGATGGAGACCAGGTTGGAGAAGACCCTCTGGGGAAGGGGGATCAGCATAGGAAGTGAGGGCTGCTGTGGGCAGGGGGTGAAAGCCCAGCAGGGCCAGTGTGGGAGAATGTCACTTAGGAAGCTACCAGAAAGATATGCCAGACTCCTACCAGGCCTTGGCACTGCAGAGCCCCTGGCAAGAGAGGGACATTTGTGGACCCTGGAGGCTTGCGTGGGATGGGCCTTAATCCCCACTGTCTTCCCTGGAAGATCACCCCTTTAAAGGCAGAGCAGTGGGCGCAGGTGCTACAGCTTAAAGCAGGCCTGTCTGAATTCTCAGCAGTGATCTCCAAGGGCACCGTAACCTTGCAAGAAAGAGGCTGCTGCCAGGCCTGCATCAGATGCAGAAACCAGGGCCCAGAGAAGGTGAGTAAGCTGCTTACAGCCACACAGCTGTGAGTAGCAGATCCAAGCGCAACCTGTCTGTCCCAGGAGCTTGCAGGATAGCTAGACCTTTGCTGCCTAGAAGGTCCTCTTGTGAGTCCCCTCCCTGGTCTCAGCAACCCAGGAGGGCATGACTTCTGGCTGGGTCCTAGGGCTGGAGCCTCGGTGTCCTCTTGTCTTCTTTCCTTGTGCGACTTGGTTTTCCAGTCTGTGAAATGGGGTGGGTGTGTCCAACTCCAAGCCTGTCTCTGCCCTGGGTCCTGGAGCCTGGAGGAGGAATGAGGTCATGTTTGCCTAGGGGCTAGAGCATCTTGGATGGAGAAACCTCGGCAAAGTCAAAGGCCCATTGTCCCCCTTCCCCGGCCTTCTGCCAGCTCCCTCCCCAGTCACCAGACGAGGCCAGCCCTGCCCACAGCCCCCAGAGGCTGCCACGCGCCAATATGGGGTGACTCAGTGCCCCCCCCCCCCGCTTCCCATTGGTTGGCGATGCCTGGAATCCCACCATCAGAGCTTTGTAAGGTTGCTATGGTATGGGTAGGGGGAGGCAGCAAAAGACAAGAAGGTGGTGGGGGCCTCTGGCTTGTGGATTTTATAATCAGACCTTTATGGTGGGCTTGGGTGGGAGATCAGGCAATACTAATTAATAAAACCAACAAATTTCACACTTGCTTTTCAGTAGCTTTGGTGTGAAACCTTTATAAGCATTATCTCAGTGAATACCCACTACACCCCTAAAGGAACATTGTTCGATACCCCATTCCACAGATGCAGAACATTCACATAACTAGTAGATATGGATGGCAGAGGCGGGGTTCAAACTGGAGTCTATGTGGTTCTAAAGAGTTCTGCAAGGCTAGGTGTGGTGGCTCACGCCTGTAATCCCAACACTTTGGGAGGATGGGGCTGGAGGGTCACTGGAGGCCAGGAGTTGGAGACCGGCCTGGGCAACATAGCAAGACCCCATCTCTATACAAATTTAAAACTTAGCTGGGCATGGTAACATGTGCCTGTAATCCCAGCTTTGGGAGGCTGAGGTGGGAGGACTGCTTGAGGCCAGTTCACGACCAGCCTGGGCAACATAGCAAGATCCTGTGTCTATAAAAATGTAATAGCCAGGCATGGTGGCATATGCCTGTGATCCCAGCTACTTAGAAGACTGAAGTTGGAGGATGGCTTGAGCCCAGAAGTTCGAGGATGCCGGGAGCTGTGATCCTACCAGTGCACTCCAGCCTGGGTGACAGAGACCCTGTCTCTAAAAAACTAATGAAGAGTTTTGCAGAGCAGATCCACGGAGTGGGGGCTGAACTAAGGGGACAGGGAAGGGGGCAGGCCCAAGGCCTGAAGCTCACAGCAGTTGGGGGATCCCAACAGAGACATGGATACCTTCCCACTGAGCCTGTGGAACAAGGCTGAGGTCCTTCATTGCTTCAGAATGAAGTGATTGGGGGCAGGCGCAGTGGCTCTCACCTGTAATCCCAGCACTTTGGGAGGCTGAGGGGGGCAGATCACCTGAGGTTGGGAGTTTGAGACGAGCCTAACCAACATGGAGAAACCCCGTCTCTACTAAAAATACAGAATTAGCCAGGTGTGGTGGTGGTGCATGCCTGTAATTCCAGCTACTCAGGAGGCTGAGGCAGGAGAATTGCTTAAACCCAGGAGGCAGAAGTTGTGGTGAGCTGAGATCGCGCCATCGCACTCTAGCCTGGGCAACAAGAGTGAAACTCTGTCTCAAAAAAAAAAAAAAAAAAAAAAAGAATGAAGAGGTTGGGGCAACTCAGGTCTTCTGCCACTGGGAAGGTGGGAAGGTGGTGGTGGCCCCAAGAAGTGGGGCTAGAGGATGCTCAAATAATTGCAGTGCCTTGAAACACCTCATGGGGCCACACATGAGCAGGAACACAGGGGAACAGGGGCGACTTCTGTAACTCTGAGGCCCACGGAGCTCTGTCAGTCATTAGCCAGGCAGGACAAATAACAGCTCGAACATAATGCGTCCAAAAGTCAACTCTTGGTTCCTTCCCCAGCCAGCCCCTCCCTGTGACTTCTCCATCTCGGGAAATGGCACCATCATCATCTGCTTGGTGGCTTCAGCCAGAAAACTGGGAGGCATCTTTGGATAGTCCCGCCCTCACCACCCACACCCTGGCCACCGCCAAGACTCATCAATTCTACCTCCAAAATAAATCCCACATCCACTTCCCTCTGTTCTCGCTCACACCCCTGTGTCAAGCCACCACCAGCTTGGCCCTGGAGGCCAGCACAGCCTCCTCCCCACCTCCCTGCTTCCTCTCCACCCCCACCAGCCAGAATAACCTGTGGAAAATGTAAATCGGGCCCTATCTCATTCTCCTGCTTAAACCGCCCCGTTCCCCAAGGGATTCCTATTGCATTTGTACCAAAATTGACACCCCCCCGCCCCCGCCAAATGGCTCTCAGATTCACCATGACCTGATGCTGCCTCACCTCTCCCAATTTCACTTCCCCCAATTCTTTTCCCCTGGAATCTGTGTGTTTGCGTATGCTGTTCCCTCTGCCTGGATGCTCTTCCCTGCAATTCTTTCCCCACTGGTCTCTTCTCATACTTTAGGTCTCAGCTGGGAGCTTACTTTTTTTTTTTTTTGAGACGGAGTCTCGCTCTGTCACCCAGGCTGGAGTGCAGTGGCATGACCTTGCCTCACTGCAACCTCTGCCTCCCGGGTTCAAGCAATTCTCCTGCCTCAGACTCCTGAGTAGCTGGGATTACAGTCGCCTGCCACCACATCCAGCTAATTTTTGTACTTTTAGCAGAGACGGGGTTTCACCATGTTGGTCAGGCTGGTCTCGAACTCCTGACCTCAAGTGATCTGCCCATCTCGGCCTCCCAAAGTGCTGGGATTATGGGCATGAGCCACCGCACCTAGCCAGAGCTTACTTTCTTCAGCAACCCAAACTAGGTTTCCCTCAGTCTTTTCCCTAAGAGCCCCTTGTGTGTCTTCTTCATGGGAATTTACCTTAATTTATAATGTCATGTTCACCTTTTGTCTCTGCCACCAAACTGTAAGAGCCATGAGGGCAGGAGCCTTATGTGTCTCACTCACTGCTGTGCCCCCGGGAGGCACTCACATCTGCTAAATGAGTTTGCAACTGAAATAACAGTGTGAAAGCGTAATGAGGTAATATAATAATAACAGCATTAGACCGTGTCTCTAAATGAAAAACATTTTTTCAAGCAGCTAGCACTTATGTAGTGCTTCTCCTCCTGGATCTAACTCATCTACCCTATGAGGCAGGGAGTATTGGTGCTTCCCATTTTTCAGATGTGGAAACTGAGCCTCAGAAGATGGGTTGGCTGGTCGGGTGTGGTGGCTCACACCTATATTCCCAGCACTCTGGGAGGCCAAGACGGGGTGGGGGTGGGTGGCGGGATCACTTGAGGTCAGGAGTTCGAGACCAGCCTGGCCAACATGGTGAAACCTCGTCTTTACTAAAAGTACAAAAATTAGCCCGGTGTAGTGGCATGCACCTGTAATCCCAGCTACTCAGGAGTCTGAGGGAGGAGAGTCTCTTGAACCCAGGAGGCAGAGATTGCAGTGAGTCGAGATCCTGCCACTGTACTCTAGCCTGGGCCACAGAGCTAGATTCTGTCTCGGAAAAAAAAAAAAAAAAAAAAAGGCTGGAGCCCATCTTCCCTTGCTGGGAAACGTCATGTCCCTCCTTGTGGTTGCGACAGAGAGCAAGAAGTGTCAGGGCTGTCACTGGACTGACAGTGATGGTCCTTCCAGAGCCCACAAAGGAGCTGAGGCTACATCCTGCAGGACAGGGGATTGTGAGGTCATCAGGCAGTGGAGTGACAGGGCTTCCTCTGTAAGCTCGGGGGATGGAGTGAGGGTGACAGGGAGGCTGAGGGCAGCATGGATGCCTAGGAATGTCTGGACAGATGCTGTCAGTGATCCCTGTCCACCTTTGGGCTGGATGGTCAAGGTGGCCTGGGCCAGTTGTTTGCTCTTGGACGCTTCCCTGGCATCAGCAAACCCCCTGGAGAGAGGCCTGGGCCTCAGACGGAGTGAGGGCTGCCTCCCCCACCCAGGCCTGGAAATGTCCGGGCTGGCAGAGGGCCCGCTGGAGGCTGGTGAGAGGCCCACTTACCATGACGGATAGGGGCCCCATCAGGCCACACCAATTAGGCAGTGCCAGGGCAGGACTATAAATATCTTGGCCGCCAACCGGCCTAGGAATGTGAATGGGGCTGTTCAACAAGCAGGGAAACATGTTCGGTTCAGACAGGATGGGTTTTTTGTGTTTTAAAAAAACATGTTCTGCCCTCCACGAAGACTTAGAGGTGGGCAGCAATGAGACCGATGCCTGAGGGCTGGCTCCTTGTCCAGTCTCAGCTGGGGCAAGGGCCCATGGAATCAGAGTCTTGCAGGGGAAGTCCCTGGAAGGGCCAGTGCATTTGAAGCCCAGAAAAGGCCTGAACCTGGCTTGAAGCTCTGTCCCTGGTCACAGGGGACCCTGGGTGAGGGAGCAGCCTAGCCATCTGGTTTGGGGACACGCAGCCCAGTCGGGTTATCAGGGGCACCAGCGTCAGAATTGTCTCCCAACACCGGCCACTCTTCAGAGGTCTCTGCCCTGTTGTGGGTGTGTGGCTGGACAGGGTGTCGTGTGCAGGCTACAGGTCAGGCAAAGAGATGCAAGGGCCAAGGGAGAAGGGCAGGTACTTGGCGTGGCTGCAGTGTGGGCCTCTGCAGAGGGATGGGAAACCTTGCAACTGATGCACCTTACAATCAATGACTTTTTTTTTCTTTTTTTCAGCTCTGTGGCCCAGACTGGAGTGCAGTGATGCGATCCCAGCTCACTGCAACCTCTGCTCCCCGGGTTCAAGCGATTCTCTTGCCTCAGTCCCCCAAGTAGCTAGGATTACAAGCATGTCCCACCATGCCTGGCTGATTTTTGTATTTTTTTTTTTTAGTAGAGATGCGGTTTTGCTATGTTGGCTAGGCTGGTCTTGAATGCCTGACACCAGGTGATCTGCCCATGTCGGCCTCCCAAAGTGCTGAGGTTATAGGCATGAGCCACGACGCCTGGCTAATTTTTGTAATTTTTTTAGTAGAGACGGGGTTTCACCATGTTGGCCAGGTTGGTCTCGAACTCCTGACCTCAAGTGATCCATCCACCTCGGCCTCCCAAAGTGCTGGGATTACAGGCGTGAGCCACCGTGCCCAGCCCCAAAGGAGCACTTTTGTGGGAGACCAACAGGTGCATGATATTGGTGTCACTTCTCGGTCTTCAAAAATGATGGACACTGCTGGCCGCTGTGGCTTCCTCCTGCACGGTCGGTCACTCCTGCACATGTCCACTATAGTGGTGCTCCCGGGGACCCCCCTCACCACCCCACAACACCACTCGCCACATGGCCAAACAGGTTCGTCTTTTTCTGTGTGATTTCTTCTTTTGCTAGAACACTTATAAAACTCCTTAGGAAGTTTCAGGAACATTAAGGAAGTTAAGGAAAAGTTATAAATGCTTTTCCAGAGGCTAAGAAGAATTAGATTTATTTCCTACTAGCTAGTCTAGAATTTTATTACTTATCTATGTGACTTTTAACTTTATAATCTGTCTGGAGGTCGTTTTAGTGCCAAGAGTGGCATAGTCTCCTGGTGATGCTGAGCCCATGTCCCAAGGTTGGGGTCCTGGTTCCAGTGTCCAGCTCTAACCCCGGCCACTGTGTGTGTCTGGGCAAGCTGCTAACCCTCTCTGGGCCTCAGATTCTCTTTGTCAAAGGCAAGGCACCTCTCTGTGCCATGATGCTGTGAACGTCTTCCCTGCTGGTGGTGTATCCCTGGCACCCCCAACCCACTCTTCCTTTTCCTGGAGGTCACTGTTGACCTGGGTGAGAGTGTTTGGGTGGTGGGTGGGGACCACAGTCAGGCAGGAGCCGGCCAAGGAGTGAGCAGCAGGTGAGAAATGGAAACACGTGTGCAGACAGCTCTTTGCAGTTTGGCTGTGACAGGTGAGAGAGGTGGGCGTAGGGTTCAAGGAGGGGTTTCTTTTATTTTGCTCATGGAATGCTTAAATGCCAACGAGAAGGTGCTGAGAAAAGCTGGCGTGGCTGGAACCCTAAAGGTGGTGCATGGGCTGAGACATCTGAGCAGGTAGAGGGGAGGGAAGGGGAACCAGAGATGGGTGGGGTAGAAGTGGTCTCTTGTCAACAGGGAGGTGGCCACAGGCTTGGACATTTGGAGACACAAGGGCAAGGACAGTCCCTTAGAGCTAGCCTCAGGCTGAGGATGAAGATCAGTTCTCAGACAGCGATGGGTGTGGTGGCTCACGCCTGTAATCCCAGCACTTTGGGAGGCTGAGGAGGGTGCATCACTTGAGGTCAGAAGCTCGAGACCTGCCTGGCCAACATGGTGAAACCCCATCTCTACTAAAAATGCAAAAAAAATTAGCCGGGCGTGGTGGTGCATGCTTGTAATCCCTGCTACTCAGTAGACTGAGGTGGGAGAAGCATCTCTTGAACCCGGGAGGCGGAGCTTGCAGTAAGCCGAGTTCGCACCATTGCACTCCAGTCTGGGTGACAGAGTGAGACTGTGTCTCAAAAAAAAAAAAAAAAAAAAAAAAGTTCTCAGACAGTGAAGGGAGAAAGGATTGCTGTGCAAAAGCTCAAACAGAGTGAAGCCCAAAACCAGCTGGGACCTGGGCCACAAGTCATCGTGGGCCGGGTTCAGAGGACACGGTTGACCTGAAGCCAGGACTCAGTGCAGTGAACAACCTATGCCACTATATGGGGCCATTTAACTTGCCATATAGACAGAAGAAGAAGGAGAGTGGTAAGAGCATTTTGGACAAAGAACACAATGTGAGCAAGAGCATAAAGATGGTAAATTCAGGAAATGAAAGGACACTAGAGGCTTGAGCTCTAGAGCAGCGATAATGGGGTTAAGGTGGAGAGACCTGATTTAAGAGCTATCAGGGTTAGAATGAGTAGGACTTGGCAGGTGATGAGGGTGAGGCAGGTGGATGAGGCAGGTGGATCACTTAAGGCCAGCAGTTCGAGACTAGCTCACTACAACATGGTGAAACCCCATCTCTACTAAAAATACAAAAATTAGCTGGGTGTGATGGCAGGCACCTGTAATCCCAGCTACTCAGGAAGCTGAGGTAGGAGAATCGCTTGAACCTGGGAGGCAGAAGTTGCAGTGAACCAAGATCGCGCCACTGCACTCCAGCCTGGGCAACAGAGGGAGACTCCATCTCAAAAAACAAAACAAAACAAAAGTTTATTTTTATTTATACACACACACACACATACAGACACATACATACACACACACAAATATACATGTGTTCTGATGCAGAGAGAGAGAGAGAGAAAATTCTGCTGTGTTGCCCGGACTGGTTTCAAGCTCCTGGCCTTAGGCAATCCTCCCACCTTGGACTCCCAAAATGCTGGTATTACAGTATTTATTTTATTTTTAGGTGGTTTTTGTTTCTTGGGGGGTTTTGTTGAGATAGGGTCTTGCTATATTGCCCAGGGTGGAATGCAGTGGCTGTTCACCAGTACCATCATAGCTCACTGCATCCTTAAACTCCTGGGTCAAGCAGTCTTCTCACTTCAGCCTCCTGAATAGCTGGGACTACAGGCATGCGCCACCACACCTGGCTATCCCACGCAATATGAGACCAGGAAGTTGTCATCTGTGTGGAGAGGAATAAGTATAATCCCACGTAGGGGGGTAGTCTAAAACAACTTGGAGAATACCTTTAGATCTGGATTTTGGGGCTCAGCCTTGCCATGGGAAGGAAACGTGTGTAGCAGTGGTTACCAGACTTCTTCAGTAGTTTAAAACAATAAAAAAAAATAAAAATAAAATAAAAGACTGATATAGTGTTTTCCTCTTTTAATTTTGCCAAGGAAAGTCTTTTAAAAAACAAAAAAACAAAAAAACAACCTCTGTTGTTCCTGTCATTTAACACTAAAACGTGGCAAAACACAATCTCAACAACAGCAAAATAGCAGCCAGGTGTGGTGGCACTCGCCTGTAATCACAGATGCTTGTGAGGCTTAGGTGGGAGGATTGGTTGAGCCCAGGATTTGGAGTCTGCAGTGAGCCATGATCCTACCACTGTGCTGCACCCTGCTACTGCTAAACAGGTTAGCGGTGTCAGGAGGGTCTTCCCTCTTGCTGCTCAGTGTCTAGAACATTCTTGCCCAGATATTTGCATAGCACCACAGCTAGCTCCCTCATCTTTTATTCAGGTCACCTCACAAGGCCGCTCCTGTCTATTTTAAAGCTGCAAGCTTCTTGGTTGCAGTTTTTTTTTTCTTTTTGAGACAGGGTCTTGCTCTGTCACCCAGGCTGGAGTGCAGTGGCAAGATCACTGCTCACTGCAGCCTCAACCTCCCAGGCTCATGTGATCCTACCACCTCAGCCTCCAGAGTAGCTGGGACTATAGGTACAGGCCACCATGCCTGGCTAATTTTTGTATTTTTAGTAGAGATGTGGTTTTACCATGTTGGCCAGGCTGGTCTCAAACTCCTGACCTCAGGTGATCAGCCCGCCATGGCCTCCCAAAGTGCTGGGATTACAGGCGTGAGCCACCGCGCCCAGCCAGTCCTCTCTGTCTTAACCTTCACAAGGAAACTTTGAATTGATATCCACTTTTTGTTACTGCTTTCCTCAGGCCTTTTCTGTCTTTAAAACCAACCTCTTCTGCTCAGCCCATTGAACACCCATTCTGGGCCCAGGGGCCTAGGCTCATGCCTGTAATCCCAGCACTTTAGGAGGCCGGGATGGTCAGATTGCTTGAGTCCAGGAGTTCGAGACCAGCTAGGGCAACATGGCAAAACCTTGTCTCTACAAAAAAAACCCACAAACTAGCTGAGTGTGGTGGCACACACCTATCATCCCAGCTACTGGGGAGGCGGAGGCAGGAGGATCACTTGAGCCAGGGAGTTGGAGGCTGGAGTGCACCAAGATTGCACCACTGTGCTCCAGCCTGGGCGACAGAGTGAGACACTGTCTCAAAAAAAAAAAAAAAAAAAAAAGAAAAAGAAACACTCATTCTGTTTCACAGAATGGTTTATAGAATGGTGTGTTGCCTGATTCTGTAATCACAAAAGTCTGGTAAGATCTTTAAAGTAAATGTTATTCTGTCTTTTGGTAATAGCAATTACCACCATCTAATGTACTACTGTAAATTTGTTGTTTATTCCCTCCTCCACCTCCTCAGCACAGGAACTTTGTGTTTTGTTTGTTTTGTTTTGTTTTGAGACATAGTTTCACTCTTGTTGCCCAAGCTGGAGTGCAATGGCACAATCTCGGCTCACTGCAACCCCCACTTCCCAGGTTCAAGTGGTTCTCCTGCCTCAGGCTCCCAAGTTACTGGGATTGCAGGTATGCACCACCACGCCTGGCTAATTTTTGTATTTTTAGTAGAGATGTGGTTTACCATGTTGGCCAGGCTGGTCTCAAACTCCCGACCTCAGGTGATATGCCTGCCTCGGCTTCCCAAAGTGCTAGGATTACAGGTGTGAGCCACTGCGCCTGGCCTTACCTTTGTTTTATACTCTGTTGTACCCTCAGCATAGCACACATTATTAGGCACTTAGGAAGAATCTGAGAAACGAATCAATTAATCCCCACTTTAACAATAATGAATAATGACTAGAAATTCGGGCCGGGCGCGGTGGCTCATGCCTGTAATCCCAGCACTTTTGGAGACAAAGGCTGAGAGATCACTTGTGGTCAGGAGTTCAAGTCTAGCCTGGCCAATATGGTGAAACCCTGTCTCTAGTAAAAATACAAACATTAGCGGGGCGCAGTGGCTCATGCCTGTAATCCTAGCACTTTGGGAGGCCAAAGTGGGCAGATCACTTGAGGTCAGGATTCAAAACCAGCCTGGCCAACATGGTGAAACCCTGTATCGACTAAAAAAACATAAAACAAAAAGAAACAAAAAAAAAGAACTGGGCGTGGTGGCAAGTGCCTGTAATTCCAGCTACTCAGGAGGCTGAGGTGGGAAAATCGCTTGAACCCAGGAGGCGGAGGTTGCAGTAAGCTGAGATCGCACGACTGAACTCCAGGGTGGGCGACAGAGTGAGACTCTCAAAAAAAAAAAAAAAAAAAAAAAGACGGAAAAATTAGGCAACCTGTCCAAGAACACCGCAGTGACAATTAGCAAAGCTGGGATTTCAACCCAGGTCTATCTCACAGCATTTTCTTTTTTATCTTGCTGTGACTGCACGTTACGCCATTGATGGCATCCAGGACACACAGCAATTAGTATTTACTGTTTTAACATTTCTTACATGGGAATCACGTAAAGAATCAGGTAAAAAGGATTCAATTTGTGACTCAACCATTAATACTTTGTGACACTGGCTAATTTATTTCACTTCTGGGTGTTGAGTATGTTGTTTTTGAGACAGGATCTCGCTCTGCTGTCACCTGGCCTGGAGTTCAGAGATGGGCTCTCTGCACCCTCAACTTCCTGGGCTATCAAGCGATCCTCCCACCTCAGCCTCCCCAGTAGTTGGGACCACAGGTGCCCGCCATCATGCCCGGCTGATTTGTAAAATTTCTTTTGTAGAACGGGGATCTTGCTCTGTGGCCCAGGCTGGTTTCGAACTCCTGGTCTCAAGCGATCCTCCTGCCTGGGCCTCCTAAAGGTTCAGCTGCTTTTGGATCAACCGATCGCCTTAAGACCTTTTAACTCGAACACCTGTCACATCCTAGGACCCGCGAAGGGCTGAAACTCATAGTTTTTGAAGCGTCCCTCGGCACAGTGGCTCCGCTCCACCTGCCATTCGCGCTACCACCGCGGCCGCAGCGTCGCCCTCCGGCTGCTGCGCGTCGGAAGCCGGAAGCAGGGACTGAGCCACAGATTAGGAAACGCCGGTTTCTCCAGGGCTCCCCAGCGCCCCAGCTTTAGCTCAGAGGCCGCCCTCTTCCATTTGCTCTTCGGCTTCAGGGCGTTACCCTACTTCGCTCGACGCTTTGGATCCACTCGCACTTCCTCCCGTCAAGAACCAAAGGCCCCGGAAGTGACGTTTACGCGCCGTGCGTGACGTGCGCTCGCTGGCGGTGCCGGGGGCGGGGCGAACAGGAGGTGGGTGTGAGGCGGGAGCGGACCGCGGAGCCCCGACTTACGCGAGCGAAGCGGGAGAGCGGCGGTTTGGACGCCGGCGGAGACGCGGGCGAGGGTACGGAGCGGACGGACTGGAGCTAAAAGCTGCCCGACTCTCAGCTACGGGAGCGGGGCGGCGGGGCGTCTCGGGCTGGGGGCGGCGGGGCGATCGGTCCGTGCCGTCCGCGGGGCCGGGGCAGTTGCGCGTCGGTGCCTCCCGCTGTCCTTCGTCCCACATTCCGGTCCCCCGTCACTGCACGCCTTCCCCGTTCCAGGCCGCCCTCGGCTCCTTAATCTCACAGTGCGCGGCCTCTGCGTCCAGGCGCTCGTTGCCGGCATCTCCAGCGACGGCCGAGCCCGACGGTCTGACGCGGAGCATTTCCTGGCCGCCCTCCCTCTCCGGCGGCTCCCTCGCCGGCTCCCACCTTCCGTTCAGGCCGGCTGGCTCCGAAGCAACGTCTGTGGTCGCGCGGGCACCTCCAGGACCTCCCAGGAAGGCGCTGGTATGGGACGCTCGGACCAGACCACAGCCCCCGGCTGCGGCGGGGGGCGCTGGTACTTGATCCCGAGTCACCCTGGGGGGGACAGAAGCGTCCGGAATTGGGAGGGGATTTGAAGCCTGTTGGTGTTGACGTCCACCCCGTGCTGAGGGCGAGCCTGTGGGGCTGGGGTTAGGAGCAGAAGTCCCTACTTCCGAACCGTCTGGGAGGAGAGCCGAGGGATGCCCATCACGGAAGGCTTAGGGAGGAGAGAGGGAGGGACTCTGCCGCTTTGGAGGCTAGATCATAGGCAGCTGGCGGTGTCTCAGCGCGGTGGTGACCAATCCTTGTGTTGGTGGGAAATGTGTCGTGGGCGCCTGTGGGCTCGTTTTGCCTTTGAGTTTAGATAGGAAATTTCCCAGGACGAGTTTACAGGAGCACCTTGGGAGTTGGTTTTGGCTTGGAGAGCTACTTTCCCCCCTCTAAACCTAAAACTACTTGTTTTTCTTATTATTTTTTTCGAGATAGGATCTCACAGTGTTGCCCCAAGCTGGTGGCAAACTCCTGGTCTTAAGCGATCCTCCCGCCTCGGCCTCTCAGAGTGCTGGGATTATAGGCGTGAGCCAGCGTGCGGCTTTAACTGCTGTTAAAGAGTCTGTTCCGGCCGGGCTTGATGGGTCACTTCTGTAATCCAGCACTTTGAAAGGCCGAGGCGGGCGGATCATGAGGTCGGAGATCAAGGACTATCCTGCTTCACACGGTGAAGCCCCGTCTCTACTAAAAATACAAAAAAAAAAAAAAAAAAAAAAATTAGACCGGGCGTGGTGGGGGCGTGGAGGGCACCTGTAGTGCTAATACTCGGGAGTCTGAGACCGGAGAATGGCATGAACCCGGGAGGCAGAGGTTGCAGTGAGCCGAGATCGTGCCACTGCACTCCAGCCTAGGCGACACAGAGCAGAGAGTCCATCTCAAAAAAAAAAAAAAAAGTCTGTTCCTTAAAATTGTTGTCCCAAGATACTTGCCAGAGATGCAAGAAAATGTGATTATATTATTAATATTTAATGATAAATAACATTTTGCTTTTAAGAGTTACTGATTCATATCCGCAGGATTAAGAAATGTTCAGGATTTGAATTTTTAATGACCTTGTAAGCAGTCATGTTTCTGCTCTCTAAAAGTTAGCCAGTTGAGAAGGGACAGTCAAGATACTTTGAAAACAGTGTGGTAAGGAGTGTGAGCTAAGATGGAGCATCGAGGAAGGAACCGGGGATTTAGGCCATGCTGTTGGGTGTGGAGCCTGGAAGGAATCAGGGGATACTTTCTGCAGGTGTCCTGAGGAATGAGTAACATTCAGACTAACAGGGTGGGGTGAGGGAGATGGGCGAATCAAAGGAG
>NC_044554.1:154781875-154821807 GCF_007565055.1 Rhinopithecus roxellana | reverse complement strand
AACTCTGTGAGTTGCATTCACACATGGCAATGCAGTTTCTCAGAAAGCTTCTCTTTAGTTATTATGTGAGGATATTTCCCTTATCACCATGGGCCCCAATAGGCTCCCAAATATCACTTTGCAGATTCCACGAAAAGAGTGTTAGCAAACTGCTTCTTGAGGCAGAGGTTGTAACTCTGTGAGATGAACTCACAGATCAGAAAGAAGTTTCTCAGAAAGCTTCTTTCACGTTTTGAACGGATGAAATTTCCTTTATCAGCGTAGGCCTCAATGTGATCCAAAGAAGCCCTTCTCAGATTCCTCAAAGACAGTGTTAATGGACTGCTCCACGAAACATAAGTGTAACTCTGTGAGATGAATTCACACATCACCAAGAAGTTTCTAAGAAAGCTTCTTTCTTGTTTTCTTCTGTGGATATTCCTTTGTCACTGTAATGTTCTTTGCGCTATGAAGTATCTAATTGCAGATTTCCAGAAAACTGTGCTAACAAACAGATCACAGAAGAGAAACGTGTAACTCTGTGAGTTGCATTCACACATGGCAATGCAGTTTCTCAGAAAGCTTCTCTTTAGTTATTATGTGAGGATATTTCCCTTATCACCATGGGCCCCAATAGGCTCCCAAATATCACTTTGCAGATTCCACGAAAAGAGTGTTAGCAAACTGCTTCTTGAGGCAGAGGTTGTAACTCTGTGAGATGAACTCACAGATCAGAAAGAAGTTTCTCAGAAAGCTTCTTTCACGTTTTGAACGGATGAAATTTCCTTTATCAGCGTAGGCCTCAATGTGATCCAAAGAAGCCCTTCTCAGATTCCTCAAAGACAGTGTTAATGGACTGCTCCACGAAACATAAGTGTAACTCTGTGAGATGAATTCACACATCACCAAGAAGTTTCTAAGAAAGCTTCTTTCTTGTTTTCTCTGTGGATATTCCTTTGTCACTGTAATGTTCTTGCGCTATGAAGTATCTAATTGCAGATTTCCAGAAAACTGTGCTAACAAACAGATCACAGAAGAGAAACGTGTAACTCTGTGAGTTGCATTCACACATGGCAATGCAGTTTCTCAGAAAGCTTCTCTTTAGTTATTATGTGAGGATATTTCCCTTATCACCATGGGCCCCAATAGGCTCCCAAATATCACTTTGCAGATTCCACGAAAAGAGTGTTAGCAAACTGCTTCTTGAGGCAGAGGTTGTAACTCTGTGAGATGAACTCACAGATCAGAAAGAAGTTTCTCAGAAAGCTTCTTTCACGTTTTGAACGGATGAAATTTCCTTTATCAGCGTAGGCCTCAATGTGATCCAAAGAAGCCCTTCTCAGATTCCTCAAAGACAGTGTTAATGGACTGCTCCACGAAACATAAGTGTAACTCTGTGAGATGAATTCACACATCACCAAGAAGTTTCTAAGAAAGCTTCTTTCTTGTTTTCTTGTGGATATTCCTTTGTCACTGTAATGTTCTTTGCGCTATGAAGTATCTAATTGCAGATTTCCAGAAAACTGTGCTAACAAACAGATCACAGAAGAGAAACGTGTAACTCTGTGAGTTGCATTCACACATGGCAATGCAGTTTCTCAGAAAGCTTCTCTTTAGTTATTATGTGAGGATATTTCCCTTATCACCATGGGCCCCAATAGGCTCCCAAATATCACTTTGCAGATTCCACGAAAAGAGTGTTAGCAAACTGCTTCTTGAGGCAGAGGTTGTAACTCTGTGAGATGAACTCACAGATCAGAAAGAAGTTTCTCAGAAAGCTTCTTTCACGTTTTGAACGGATGAAATTTCCTTTATCAGCGTAGGCCTCAATGTGATCCAAAGAAGCCCTTCTCAGATTCCTCAAAGACAGTGTTAATGGACTGCTCCACGAAACATAAGTTAACTCTGTGAGATGAATTCACACATCACCAAGAAGTTTCTAAGAAAGCTTCTTCTTGTTTTCTCTTGGATATTCCTTTGCACTGTAATGTTCTTTGCGCTATGAAGTATCTAATTGCAGATTTCCAGAAAACTGTGCTAACAAACAGATCACAGAAGAGAAACGTGTAACTCTGTGAGTTGCATTCACACATGGCAATGCAGTTTCTCAGAAAGCTTCTCTTTAGTTATTATGTGAGGATATTTCCCTTATCACCATGGGCCCCAATAGGCTCCCAAATATCACTTTGCAGATTCCACGAAAAGAGTGTTAGCAAACTGCTTCTGAGGCAGAGGTTGTAACTCTGTGAGATGAACTCACAGATCAAAAGAAGTTTCTCAGAAAGCTTCTTCACGTTTTGAACGGATGAAATTTCCTTTATCAGCGTAGGCCTCAATGTGATCCAAAGAAGCCCTTCTCAGATTCCTCAAAGACAGTGTTAATGGACTGCTCCACGAAACATAAGTGTAACTCTGTGAGATGAATTCACACATCACCAAGAAGTTTCTAAGAAAGCTTCTTTCTTGTTTTCATTCTGTGGATATTCCTTTGTCACTGTAATGTTCTTTGCGCTATGAAGTATCTAATTGCAGATTTCCAGAAACTGTGCTAACAACAGATCACAGAAGAGAAACGTGTAACTCTGTGAGTTGCATTCACACATGGCAATGCAGTTTCTCAGAAAGCTTCTCTTTAGTTATTATGTGAGGATATTTCCCTTATCACCATGGGCCCCAATAGGCTCCCAAATATCACTTTGCAGATTCCACGAAAAGAGTGTTAGCAAACTGCTTCTTGAGGCAGAGGTTGTAACTCTGTGAGATGAACTCACAGATCAGAAAGAAGTTTCTCAGAAAGCTTCTTTCACGTTTTGAACGGATGAAATTTCCTTTATCAGCGTAGGCCTCAATGTGATCCAAAGAAGCCCTTCTCAGATTCCTCAAAGACAGTGTTAATGGACTGCTCCACGAAACATAAGTGTAACTCTGTGAGATGAATTCACACATCACCAAGAAGTTTCTAAGAAAGCTTCTTTCTTGTTTTCTTCTGTGGATATTCCTTTGTCACTGTAATGTTCTTTGCGCTATGAAGTATCTAATTGCAGATTTCCAGAAAACTGTGCTAACAAACAGATCACAGAAGAGAAACGTGTAACTCTGTGAGTTGCATTCACACATGGCAATGCAGTTTCTCAGAAAGCTTCTCTTTAGTTATTATGTGAGGATATTTCCCTTATCACCATGGGCCCCAATAGGCTCCCAAATATCACTTTGCAGATTCCACGAAAAGAGTGTTAGCAAACTGCTTCTTGAGGCAGAGGTTGTAACTCTGTGAGATGAACTCACAGATCAGAAAGAAGTTTCTCAGAAAGCTTCTTTCACGTTTTGAACGGATGAAATTTCCTTTATCAGCGTAGGCCTCAATGTGATCCAAAGAAGCCCTTCTCAGATTCCTCAAAGACAGTGTTAATGGACTGCTCCACGAAACATAAGTGTAACTCTGTGAGATGAATTCACACATCACCAAGAAGTTTCTAAGAAAGCTTCTTTCTTGTTTTCTTCTGTGGATATTCCTTTGTCACTGTAATGTTCTTTGCGCTATGAAGTATCTAATTGCAGATTTCCAGAAAACTGTGCTAACAAACAGATCACAGAAGAGAAACGTGTAACTCTGTGAGTTGCATTCACACATGGCAATGCAGTTTCTCAGAAAGCTTCTCTTTAGTTATTATGTGAGGATATTTCCCTTATCACCATGGGCCCCAATAGGCTCCCAAATATCACTTTGCAGATTCCACGAAAAGAGTGTTAGCAAACTGCTTCTTGAGGCAGAGGTTGTAACTCTGTGAGATGAACTCACAGATCAGAAAGAAGTTTCTCAGAAAGCTTCTTTCACGTTTTGAACGGATGAAATTTCCTTTATCAGCGTAGGCCTCAATGTGATCCAAAGAAGCCCTTCTCAGATTCCTCAAAGACAGTGTTAATGGACTGCTCCACGAAACATAAGTGTAACTCTGTGAGATGAATTCACACATCACCAAGAAGTTTCTAAGAAAGCTTCTTTCTTGTTTTCTTCTGTGGATATTCCTTTGTCACTGTAATGTTCTTTGCGCTATGAAGTATCTAATTGCAGATTTCCAGAAAACTGTGCTAACAAACAGATCACAGAAGAGAAACGTGTAACTCTGTGAGTTGCATTCACACATGGCAATGCAGTTTCTCAGAAAGCTTCTCTTTAGTTATTATGTGAGGATATTTCCCTTATCACCATGGGCCCCAATAGGCTCCCAAATATCACTTTGCAGATTCCACGAAAAGAGTGTTAGCAAACTGCTTCTTGAGGCAGAGGTTGTAACTCTGTGAGATGAACTCACAGATCAGAAAGAAGTTTCTCAGAAAGCTTCTTTCACGTTTTGAACGGATGAAATTTCCTTTATCAGCGTAGGCCTCAATGTGATCCAAAGAAGCCCTTCTCAGATTCCTCAAAGACAGTGTTAATGGACTGCTCCACGAAACATAAGTGTAACTCTGTGAGATGAATTCACACATCACCAAGAAGTTTCTAAGAAAGCTTCTTTCTTGTTTTCTTCTGTGGATATTCCTTTGTCACTGTAATGTTCTTTGCGCTATGAAGTATCTAATTGCAGATTTCCAGAAAACTGTGCTAACAAACAGATCACAGAAGAGAAACGTGTAACTCTGTGAGTTGCATTCACACATGGCAATGCAGTTTCTCAGAAAGCTTCTCTTTAGTTATTATGTGAGGATATTTCCCTTATCACCATGGGCCCCAATAGGCTCCCAAATATCACTTTGCAGATTCCACGAAAAGAGTGTTAGCAAACTGCTTCTTGAGGCAGAGGTTGTAACTCTGTGAGATGAACTCACAGATCAGAAAGAAGTTTCTCAGAAAGCTTCTTTCACGTTTTGAACGGATGAAATTTCCTTTATCAGCGTAGGCCTCAATGTGATCCAAAGAAGCCCTTCTCAGATTCCTCAAAGACAGTGTTAATGGACTGCTCCACGAAACATAAGTGTAACTCTGTGAGATGAATTCACACATCACCAAGAAGTTTCTAAGAAAGCTTCTTTCTTGTTTTCTTCTGTGGATATTCCTTTGTCACTGTAATGTTCTTTGCGCTATGAAGTATCTAATTGCAGATTTCCAGAAAACTGTGCTAACAAACAGATCACAGAAGAGAAACGTGTAACTCTGTGAGTTGCATTCACACATGGCAATGCAGTTTCTCAGAAAGCTTCTCTTTAGTTATTATGTGAGGATATTTCCCTTATCACCATGGGCCCCAATAGGCTCCCAAATATCACTTTGCAGATTCCACGAAAAGAGTGTTAGCAAACTGCTTCTTGAGGCAGAGGTTGTAACTCTGTGAGATGAACTCACAGATCAGAAAGAAGTTTCTCAGAAAGCTTCTTTCACGTTTTGAACGGATGAAATTTCCTTTATCAGCGTAGGCCTCAATGTGATCCAAAGAAGCCCTTCTCAGATTCCTCAAAGACAGTGTTAATGGACTGCTCCACGAAACATAAGTGTAACTCTGTGAGATGAATTCACACATCACCAAGAAGTTTCTAAGAAAGCTTCTTTCTTGTTTTCTTCTGTGGATATTCCTTTGTCACTGTAATGTTCTTTGCGCTATGAAGTATCTAATTGCAGATTTCCAGAAAACTGTGCTAACAAACAGATCACAGAAGAGAAACGTGTAACTCTGTGAGTTGCATTCACACATGGCAATGCAGTTTCTCAGAAAGCTTCTCTTTAGTTATTATGTGAGGATATTTCCCTTATCACCATGGGCCCCTATAGGCTCCCAAATATCACTTTGCAGATTCCACGAAAAGAGTGTTAGCAAACTGCTTCTTGAGGCAGAGGTTGTAACTCTGTGAGATGAACTCACAGATCAGAAAGAAGTTTCTCAGAAAGCTTCTTTCTCATTTTTATTGGAAGATGTTTCCATTGGCCCCATTGTTTTCAAAGGGATCGGGAATATCTGTTCTCAGATTCCACACAAATAGGGCTAGGCCACGGCCCCACGAAATACAGCTGCAACTTAGTGAGTTGAATTCACACATCACAAAGCGGTTTCTCAGAAAGCTTCTTTCTTTAGTAAGACGAGGTTATTTGTGGTCTTGGAGCGCCACCGTGTGTCCTATTGCAGATACTGCGAAAATTCTGCTAGGAAGTTTCTCAGTGGAAACAATGATGGACATCTGTGGGGTGAATTCACCCACAACAAAGAAGTTTTTGAGAAGGCTTCTCTGCAGGTTTCTCTGAGGATAGTTCCTTATTCAGCATGCGATTTAATGATATCCAAGACATCACATCTGAGATTCCTCAAAATGAGTGCTAGGAAACTCCTCCGAGAAAGGGTGATAGAACACTGTGAAATGAATTCACATATCACAAAGCAGTTTCTCAGAAAGTTTGGTTCCTCTTTCTCTTGAAGGATATTTCCTTTCTCCTTCTATTCTTCAATGCTATCTGAAATATCACTTCTCGGAATCCACGGAAACAGTCCTAAGAAACGGCTCCAAAAAACACTGGCGTAACACTGTGAGTTGCATTCACACATGGCAATGCAGTTTCTCAGAAAGCTTCTCTTTAGTTATTATGTGAGGATATTTCCTTTATCACCATGGGCCCCAATAGGCTCCCAAATATCACTTTGCAGATTCCACGAAAAGAGTGTTAGCAAACTGCTTCTTGAGGCAGAGGTTGTAACTCTGTGAGATGAACTCACAGATCAGAAAGAAGTTTCTCAGAAAGCTTCTTTCACGTTTTGAACGGATGAAATTTCCTTTATCAGCGTAGGCCTCAATGTGATCCAAAGAAGCCCTTCTCAGATTCCTCAAAGACAGTGTTAATGGACTGCTCCACGAAACATAAGTGTAACTCTGTGAGATGAATTCACACATCACCAAGAAGTTTCTAAGAAAGCTTCTTTCTTGTTTTCATCTGTGAATATTTCCTTTGTCACTGTAATGTTCATTGCGCTATGAAGTATCTAATTGCAGATTTCCAGAAAACTGTGCTAACAAACAGATCACAGAAGAGAAACGTGTAACTCTGTGAGTTGCATTCACACATGGCAATGCAGTTTCTCAGAAAGCTTCTCTTTAGTTATTATGTGAGGATATTTCCCTTATCACCATGGGCCCCAATAGGCTCCCAAATATCACTTTGCAGATTCCACGAAAAGAGTGTTAGCAAACTGCTTCTTGAGGCAGAGGTTGTAACTCTGTGAGATGAACTCACAGATCAGAAAGAAGTTTCTCAGAAAGCTTCTTTCACGTTTTGAACGGATGAAATTTCCTTTATCAGCGTAGGCCTCAATGTGATCCAAAGAAGCCCTTCTCAGATTCCTCAAAGACAGTGTTAATGGACTGCTCCACGAAACATAAGTGTAACTCTGTGAGATGAATTCACACATCACCAAGAAGTTTCTAAGAAAGCTTCTTTCTTGTTTTCATCTGTGGATATTCCTTTGTCACTGTAATGTTCATTTGCGCTATGAAGTATCTAATTGCAGATTTCCAGAAAACTGTGCTAACAAACAGATCACAGAAGAGAAACGTGTAACTCTGTGAGTTGCATTCACACATGGCAATGCAGTTTCTCAGAAAGCTTCTCTTTAGTTATTATGTGAGGATATTTCCCTTATCACCATGGGCCCCAATAGGCTCCCAAATATCACTTTGCAGATTCCACGAAAAGAGTGTTAGCAAACTGCTTCTTGAGGCAGAGGTTGTAACTCTGTGAGATGAACTCACAGATCAGAAAGAAGTTTCTCAGAAAGCTTCTTTCACGTTTTGAACGGATGAAATTTCCTTTATCAGCGTAGGCCTCAATGTGATCCAAAGAAGCCCTTCTCAGATTCCTCAAAGACAGTGTTAATGGACTGCTCCACGAAACATAAGTGTAACTCTGTGAGATGAATTCACACATCACCAAGAAGTTTCTAAGAAAGCTTCTTTCTTGTTTTCTTCTGTGGATATTCCTTTGTCACTGTAATGTTCTTTGCGCTATGAAGTATCTAATTGCAGATTTCCAGAAAACTGTGCTAACAAACAGATCACAGAAGAGAAACGTGTAACTCTGTGAGTTGCATTCACACATGGCAATGCAGTTTCTCAGAAAGCTTCTCTTTAGTTATTATGTGAGGATATTTCCCTTATCACCATGGGCCCCAATAGGCTCCCAAATATCACTTTGCAGATTCCACGAAAAGAGTGTTAGCAAACTGCTTCTTGAGGCAGAGGTTGTAACTCTGTGAGATGAACTCACAGATCAGAAAGAAGTTTCTCAGAAAGCTTCTTTCACGTTTTGAACGGATGAAATTTCCTTTATCAGCGTAGGCCTCAATGTGATCCAAAGAAGCCCTTCTCAGATTCCTCAAAGACAGTGTTAATGGACTGCTCCACGAAACATAAGTGTAACTCTGTGAGATGAATTCACACATCACCAAGAAGTTTCTAAGAAAGCTTCTTTCTTGTTTTCTTCTGTGGATATTCCTTTGTCACTGTAATGTTCTTTGCGCTATGAAGTATCTAATTGCAGATTTCCAGAAAACTGTGCTAACAAACAGATCACAGAAGAGAAACGTGTAACTCTGTGAGTTGCATTCACACATGGCAATGCAGTTTCTCAGAAAGCTTCTCTTTAGTTATTATGTGAGGATATTTCCCTTATCACCATGGGCCCCAATAGGCTCCCAAATATCACTTTGCAGATTCCACGAAAAGAGTGTTAGCAAACTGCTTCTTGAGGCAGAGGTTGTAACTCTGTGAGATGAACTCACAGATCAGAAAGAAGTTTCTCAGAAAGCTTCTTTCACGTTTTGAACGGATGAAATTTCCTTTATCAGCGTAGGCCTCAATGTGATCCAAAGAAGCCCTTCTCAGATTCCTCAAAGACAGTGTTAATGGACTGCTCCACGAAACATAAGTGTAACTCTGTGAGATGAATTCACACATCACCAAGAAGTTTCTAAGAAAGCTTCTTTCTTGTTTTCATCTGTGGATATTCCTTTGTCACTGTAATGTTCATTGCGCTATGAAGTATCTAATTGCAGATTTCCAGAAAACTGTGCTAACAAACAGATCACAGAAGAGAAACGTGTAACTCTGTGAGTTGCATTCACACATGGCAATGCAGTTTCTCAGAAAGCTTCTCTTTAGTTATTATGTGAGGATATTTCCCTTATCACCATGGGCCCCAATAGGCTCCCAAATATCACTTTGCAGATTCCACGAAAAGAGTGTTAGCAAACTGCTTCTTGAGGCAGAGGTTGTAACTCTGTGAGATGAACTCACAGATCAGAAAGAAGTTTCTCAGAAAGCTTCTTTCACGTTTTGAACGGATGAAATTTCCTTTATCAGCGTAGGCCTCAATGTGATCCAAAGAAGCCCTTCTCAGATTCCTCAAAGACAGTGTTAATGGACTGCTCCACGAAACATAAGTGTAACTCTGTGAGATGAATTCACACATCACCAAGAAGTTTCTAAGAAAGCTTCTTTCTTGTTTTCATCTGTGGATATTTCCTTTGTCACTGTAATGTTCATTGCGCTATGAAGTATCTAATTGCAGATTTCCAGAAAACTGTGCTAACAAACAGATCACAGAAGAGAAACGTGTAACTCTGTGAGTTGCATTCACACATGGCAATGCAGTTTCTCAGAAAGCTTCTCTTTAGTTATTATGTGAGGATATTTCCCTTATCACCATGGGCCCCAATAGGCTCCCAAATATCACTTTGCAGATTCCACGAAAAGAGTGTTAGCAAACTGCTTCTTGAGGCAGAGGTTGTAACTCTGTGAGATGAACTCACAGATCAGAAAGAAGTTTCTCAGAAAGCTTCTTTCACGTTTTGAACGGATGAAATTTCCTTTATCAGCGTAGGCCTCAATGTGATCCAAAGAAGCCCTTCTCAGATTCCTCAAAGACAGTGTTAATGGACTGCTCCACGAAACATAAGTGTAACTCTGTGAGATGAATTCACACATCACCAAGAAGTTTCTAAGAAAGCTTCTTTCTTGTTTTCATCTGTGGATATTCCTTTGTCACTGTAATGTTCATTGCGCTATGAAGTATCTAATTGCAGATTTCCAGAAAACTGTGCTAACAAACAGATCACAGAAGAGAAACGTGTAACTCTGTGAGTTGCATTCACACATGGCAATGCAGTTTCTCAGAAAGCTTCTCTTTAGTTATTATGTGAGGATATTTCCCTTATCACCATGGGCCCCAATAGGCTCCCAAATATCACTTTGCAGATTCCACGAAAAGAGTGTTAGCAAACTGCTTCTTGAGGCAGAGGTTGTAACTCTGTGAGATGAACTCACAGATCAGAAAGAAGTTTCTCAGAAAGCTTCTTTCACGTTTTGAACGGATGAAATTTCCTTTATCAGCGTAGGCCTCAATGTGATCCAAAGAAGCCCTTCTCAGATTCCTCAAAGACAGTGTTAATGGACTGCTCCACGAAACATAAGTGTAACTCTGTGAGATGAATTCACACATCACCAAGAAGTTTCTAAGAAAGCTTCTTTCTTGTTTTCATCTGTGGATATTCCTTTGTCACTGTAATGTTCTTTGCGCTATGAAGTATCTAATTGCAGATTTCCAGAAAACTGTGCTAACAAACAGATCACAGAAGAGAAACGTGTAACTCTGTGAGTTGCATTCACACATGGCAATGCAGTTTCTCAGAAAGCTTCTCTTTAGTTATTATGTGAGGATATTTCCCTTATCACCATGGGCCCCAATAGGCTCCCAAATATCACTTTGCAGATTCCACGAAAAGAGTGTTAGCAAACTGCTTCTTGAGGCAGAGGTTGTAACTCTGTGAGATGAACTCACAGATCAGAAAGAAGTTTCTCAGAAAGCTTCTTTCTCATTTTTATTGGAAGATGTTTCCATTGGCCCCATTGTTTTCAAAGGGATCGGGAATATCTGTTCTCAGATTCCACACAAATAGGGCTAGGCCACGGCCCCACGAAATACAGCTGCAACTTAGTGAGTTGAATTCACACATCACAAAGCGGTTTCTCAGAAAGCTTCTTTCTTTAGTAAGACGAGGTTATTTGTGGTCTTGGAGCGCCACCGTGTGTCCTATTGCAGATACTGCGAAAATTCTGCTAGGAAGTTTCTCAGTGGAAACAATGATGGACATCTGTGGGGTGAATTCACCCACAACAAAGAAGTTTTTGAGAAGGCTTCTCTGCAGGTTTCTCTGAGGATAGTTCCTTATTCAGCATGCGATTTAATGATATCCAAGACATCACATCTGAGATTCCTCAAAATGAGTGCTAGGAAACTCCTCCGAGAAAGGGTGATAGAACACTGTGAAATGAATTCACATATCACAAAGCAGTTTCTCAGAAAGTTTGGTTCCTCTTTCTCTTGAAGGATATTTCCTTTCTCCTTCTATTCTTCAAATGCTATCTGAAATATCACTTCTCGGAATCCACGGAAACAGTCCTAAGAAACGGCTCCAAAAAACACTGGCGTAACACTGTGAGTTGCATTCACACATGGCAATGCAGTTTCTCAGAAAGCTTCTCTTTAGTTATTATGTGAGGATATTTCCTTTATCACCATGGGCCCCAATAGGCTCCCAAATATCACTTTGCAGATTCCACGAAAAGAGTGTTAGCAAACTGCTTCTTGAGGCAGAGGTTGTAACTCTGTGAGATGAACTCACAGATCAGAAAGAAGTTTCTCAGAAAGCTTCTTTCACGTTTTGAACGGATGAAATTTCCTTTATCAGCGTAGGCCTCAATGTGATCCAAAGAAGCCCTTCTCAGATTCCTCAAAGACAGTGTTAATGGACTGCTCCACGAAACATAAGTGTAACTCTGTGAGATGAATTCACACATCACCAAGAAGTTTCTAAGAAAGCTTCTTTCTTGTTTTCATCTGTGATATTTCCTTTGTCACTGTAATGTTCATTGCGCTATGAAGTATCTAATTGCAGATTTCCAGAAAACTGTGCTAACAAACAGATCACAGAAGAGAAACGTGTAACTCTGTGAGTTGCATTCACACATGGCAATGCAGTTTCTCAGAAAGCTTCTCTTTAGTTATTATGTGAGGATATTTCCCTTATCACCATGGGCCCCAATAGGCTCCCAAATATCACTTTGCAGATTCCACGAAAAGAGTGTTAGCAAACTGCTTCTTGAGGCAGAGGTTGTAACTCTGTGAGATGAACTCACAGATCAGAAAGAAGTTTCTCAGAAAGCTTCTTTCACGTTTTGAACGGATGAAATTTCCTTTATCAGCGTAGGCCTCAATGTGATCCAAAGAAGCCCTTCTCAGATTCCTCAAAGACAGTGTTAATGGACTGCTCCACGAAACATAAGTGTAACTCTGTGAGATGAATTCACACATCACCAAGAAGTTTCTAAGAAAGCTTCTTTCTTGTTTTCATCTGTGGATATTCCTTTGTCACTGTAATGTTCATTGCGCTATGAAGTATCTAATTGCAGATTTCCAGAAAACTGTGCTAACAAACAGATCACAGAAGAGAAACGTGTAACTCTGTGAGTTGCATTCACACATGGCAATGCAGTTTCTCAGAAAGCTTCTCTTTAGTTATTATGTGAGGATATTTCCCTTATCACCATGGGCCCCAATAGGCTCCCAAATATCACTTTGCAGATTCCACGAAAAGAGTGTTAGCAAACTGCTTCTTGAGGCAGAGGTTGTAACTCTGTGAGATGAACTCACAGATCAGAAAGAAGTTTCTCAGAAAGCTTCTTTCACGTTTTGAACGGATGAAATTTCCTTTATCAGCGTAGGCCTCAATGTGATCCAAAGAAGCCCTTCTCAGATTCCTCAAAGACAGTGTTAATGGACTGCTCCACGAAACATAAGTGTAACTCTGTGAGATGAATTCACACATCACCAAGAAGTTTCTAAGAAAGCTTCTTTCTTGTTTTCATCTGTGGATATTCCTTTGTCACTGTAATGTTCTTTGCGCTATGAAGTATCTAATTGCAGATTTCCAGAAAACTGTGCTAACAAACAGATCACAGAAGAGAAACGTGTAACTCTGTGAGTTGCATTCACACATGGCAATGCAGTTTCTCAGAAAGCTTCTCTTTAGTTATTATGTGAGGATATTTCCCTTATCACCATGGGCCCCAATAGGCTCCCAAATATCACTTTGCAGATTCCACGAAAAGAGTGTTAGCAAACTGCTTCTTGAGGCAGAGGTTGTAACTCTGTGAGATGAACTCACAGATCAGAAAGAAGTTTCTCAGAAAGCTTCTTTCACGTTTTGAACGGATGAAATTTCCTTTATCAGCGTAGGCCTCAATGTGATCCAAAGAAGCCCTTCTCAGATTCCTCAAAGACAGTGTTAATGGACTGCTCCACGAAACATAAGTGTAACTCTGTGAGATGAATTCACACATCACCAAGAAGTTTCTAAGAAAGCTTCTTTCTTGTTTTCTTCTGTGGATATTCCTTTGTCACTGTAATGTTCTTTGCGCTATGAAGTATCTAATTGCAGATTTCCAGAAAACTGTGCTAACAAACAGATCACAGAAGAGAAACGTGTAACTCTGTGAGTTGCATTCACACATGGCAATGCAGTTTCTCAGAAAGCTTCTCTTTAGTTATTATGTGAGGATATTTCCCTTATCACCATGGGCCCCAATAGGCTCCCAAATATCACTTTGCAGATTCCACGAAAAGAGTGTTAGCAAACTGCTTCTTGAGGCAGAGGTTGTAACTCTGTGAGATGAACTCACAGATCAGAAAGAAGTTTCTCAGAAAGCTTCTTTCACGTTTTGAACGGATGAAATTTCCTTTATCAGCGTAGGCCTCAATGTGATCCAAAGAAGCCCTTCTCAGATTCCTCAAAGACAGTGTTAATGGACTGCTCCACGAAACATAAGTGTAACTCTGTGAGATGAATTCACACATCACCAAGAAGTTTCTAAGAAAGCTTCTTTCTTGTTTTCTTCTGTGGATATTCCTTTGTCACTGTAATGTTCTTTGCGCTATGAAGTATCTAATTGCAGATTTCCAGAAAACTGTGCTAACAAACAGATCACAGAAGAGAAACGTGTAACTCTGTGAGTTGCATTCACACATGGCAATGCAGTTTCTCAGAAAGCTTCTCTTTAGTTATTATGTGAGGATATTTCCCTTATCACCATGGGCCCCAATAGGCTCCCAAATATCACTTTGCAGATTCCACGAAAAGAGTGTTAGCAAACTGCTTCTTGAGGCAGAGGTTGTAACTCTGTGAGATGAACTCACAGATCAGAAAGAAGTTTCTCAGAAAGCTTCTTTCTCATTTTTATTGGAAGATGTTTCCATTGGCCCCATTGTTTTCAAAGGGATCGGGAATATCTGTTCTCAGATTCCACACAAATAGGGCTAGGCCACGGCCCCACGAAATACAGCTGCAACTTAGTGAGTTGAATTCACACATCACAAAGCGGTTTCTCAGAAAGCTTCTTTCTTTAGTAAGACGAGGTTATTTGTGGTCTTGGAGCGCCACCGTGTGTCCTATTGCAGATACTGCGAAAATTCTGCTAGGAAGTTTCTCAGTGGAAACAATGATGGACATCTGTGGGGTGAATTCACCCACAACAAAGAAGTTTTTGAGAAGGCTTCTCTGCAGGTTTCTCTGAGGATAGTTCCTTATTCAGCATGCGATTTAATGATATCCAAGACATCACATCTGAGATTCCTCAAAATGAGTGCTAGGAAACTCCTCCGAGAAAGGGTGATAGAACACTGTGAAATGAATTCACATATCACAAAGCAGTTTCTCAGAAAGTTTGGTTCCTCTTTCTCTTGAAGGATATTTCCTTTCTCCTTCTATTCTTCAAAGCTATCTGAAATATCACTTCTCGGAATCCACGGAAACAGTCCTAAGAAACGGCTCCAAAAAACACTGGCGTAACACTGTGAGTTGCATTCACACATGGCAATGCAGTTTCTCAGAAAGCTTCTCTTTAGTTATTATGTGAGGATATTTCCTTTATCACCATGGGCCCCAATAGGCTCCCAAATATCACTTTGCAGATTCCACGAAAAGAGTGTTAGCAAACTGCTTCTTGAGGCAGAGGTTGTAACTCTGTGAGATGAACTCACAGATCAGAAAGAAGTTTCTCAGAAAGCTTCTTTCACGTTTTGAACGGATGAAATTTCCTTTATCAGCGTAGGCCTCAATGTGATCCAAAGAAGCCCTTCTCAGATTCCTCAAAGACAGTGTTAATGGACTGCTCCACGAAACATAAGTGTAACTCTGTGAGATGAATTCACACATCACCAAGAAGTTTCTAAGAAAGCTTCTTTCTTGTTTTCATCTGTGAATATTTCCTTTGTCACTGTAATGTTCATTGCGCTATGAAGTATCTAATTGCAGATTTCCAGAAAACTGTGCTAACAAACAGATCACAGAAGAGAAACGTGTAACTCTGTGAGTTGCATTCACACATGGCAATGCAGTTTCTCAGAAAGCTTCTCTTTAGTTATTATGTGAGGATATTTCCCTTATCACCATGGGCCCCAATAGGCTCCCAAATATCACTTTGCAGATTCCACGAAAAGAGTGTTAGCAAACTGCTTCTTGAGGCAGAGGTTGTAACTCTGTGAGATGAACTCACAGATCAGAAAGAAGTTTCTCAGAAAGCTTCTTTCACGTTTTGAACGGATGAAATTTCCTTTATCAGCGTAGGCCTCAATGTGATCCAAAGAAGCCCTTCTCAGATTCCTCAAAGACAGTGTTAATGGACTGCTCCACGAAACATAAGTGTAACTCTGTGAGATGAATTCACACATCACCAAGAAGTTTCTAAGAAAGCTTCTTTCTTGTTTTCATCTGTGGATATTTCCTTTGTCACTGTAATGTTCATTGCGCTATGAAGTATCTAATTGCAGATTTCCAGAAAACTGTGCTAACAAACAGATCACAGAAGAGAAACGTGTAACTCTGTGAGTTGCATTCACACATGGCAATGCAGTTTCTCAGAAAGCTTCTCTTTAGTTATTATGTGAGGATATTTCCCTTATCACCATGGGCCCCAATAGGCTCCCAAATATCACTTTGCAGATTCCACGAAAAGAGTGTTAGCAAACTGCTTCTTGAGGCAGAGGTTGTAACTCTGTGAGATGAACTCACAGATCAGAAAGAAGTTTCTCAGAAAGCTTCTTTCACGTTTTGAACGGATGAAATTTCCTTTATCAGCGTAGGCCTCAATGTGATCCAAAGAAGCCCTTCTCAGATTCCTCAAAGACAGTGTTAATGGACTGCTCCACGAAACATAAGTGTAACTCTGTGAGATGAATTCACACATCACCAAGAAGTTTCTAAGAAAGCTTCTTTCTTGTTTTCATTCTGTGGATATTCCTTTGTCACTGTAATGTTCATTTGCGCTATGAAGTATCTAATTGCAGATTTCCAGAAAACTGTGCTAACAAACAGATCACAGAAGAGAAACGTGTAACTCTGTGAGTTGCATTCACACATGGCAATGCAGTTTCTCAGAAAGCTTCTCTTTAGTTATTATGTGAGGATATTTCCCTTATCACCATGGGCCCCAATAGGCTCCCAAATATCACTTTGCAGATTCCACGAAAAGAGTGTTAGCAAACTGCTTCTTGAGGCAGAGGTTGTAACTCTGTGAGATGAACTCACAGATCAGAAAGAAGTTTCTCAGAAAGCTTCTTTCACGTTTTGAACGGATGAAATTTCCTTTATCAGCGTAGGCCTCAATGTGATCCAAAGAAGCCCTTCTCAGATTCCTCAAAGACAGTGTTAATGGACTGCTCCACGAAACATAAGTGTAACTCTGTGAGATGAATTCACACATCACCAAGAAGTTTCTAAGAAAGCTTCTTTCTTGTTTTCTTCTGTGGATATTCCTTTGTCACTGTAATGTTCTTTGCGCTATGAAGTATCTAATTGCAGATTTCCAGAAAACTGTGCTAACAAACAGATCACAGAAGAGAAACGTGTAACTCTGTGAGTTGCATTCACACATGGCAATGCAGTTTCTCAGAAAGCTTCTCTTTAGTTATTATGTGAGGATATTTCCCTTATCACCATGGGCCCCAATAGGCTCCCAAATATCACTTTGCAGATTCCACGAAAAGAGTGTTAGCAAACTGCTTCTTGAGGCAGAGGTTGTAACTCTGTGAGATGAACTCACAGATCAGAAAGAAGTTTCTCAGAAAGCTTCTTTCTCATTTTTATTGGAAGATGTTTCCATTGGCCCCATTGTTTTCAAAGGGATCGGGAATATCTGTTCTCAGATTCCACACAAATAGGGCTAGGCCACGGCCCCACGAAATACAGCTGCAACTTAGTGAGTTGAATTCACACATCACAAAGCGGTTTCTCAGAAAGCTTCTTTCTTTAGTAAGACGAGGTTATTTGTGGTCTTGGAGCGCCACCGTGTGTCCTATTGCAGATACTGCGAAAATTCTGCTAGGAAGTTTCTCAGTGGAAACAATGATGGACATCTGTGGGGTGAATTCACCCACAACAAAGAAGTTTTTGAGAAGGCTTCTCTGCAGGTTTCTCTGAGGATAGTTCCTTATTCAGCATGCGATTTAATGATATCCAAGACATCACATCTGAGATTCCTCAAAATGAGTGCTAGGAAACTCCTCCGAGAAAGGGTGATAGAACACTGTGAAATGAATTCACATATCACAAAGCAGTTTCTCAGAAAGTTTGGTTCCTCTTTCTCTTGAAGGATATTTCCTTTCTCCTTCTATTCTTCAAAGCTATCTGAAATATCACTTCTCGGAATCCACGGAAACAGTCCTAAGAAACGGCTCCAAAAAACACTGGCGTAACACTGTGAGTTGCATTCACACATGGCAATGCAGTTTCTCAGAAAGCTTCTCTTTAGTTATTATGTGAGGATATTTCCTTTATCACCATGGGCCCCAATAGGCTCCCAAATATCACTTTGCAGATTCCACGAAAAGAGTGTTAGCAAACTGCTTCTTGAGGCAGAGGTTGTAACTCTGTGAGATGAACTCACAGATCAGAAAGAAGTTTCTCAGAAAGCTTCTTTCACGTTTTGAACGGATGAAATTTCCTTTATCAGCGTAGGCCTCAATGTGATCCAAAGAAGCCCTTCTCAGATTCCTCAAAGACAGTGTTAATGGACTGCTCCACGAAACATAAGTGTAACTCTGTGAGATGAATTCACACATCACCAAGAAGTTTCTAAGAAAGCTTCTTTCTTGTTTTCATCTGTGGATATTTCCTTTGTCACTGTAATGTTCATTGCGCTATGAAGTATCTAATTGCAGATTTCCAGAAAACTGTGCTAACAAACAGATCACAGAAGAGAAACGTGTAACTCTGTGAGTTGCATTCACACATGGCAATGCAGTTTCTCAGAAAGCTTCTCTTTAGTTATTATGTGAGGATATTTCCCTTATCACCATGGGCCCCAATAGGCTCCCAAATATCACTTTGCAGATTCCACGAAAAGAGTGTTAGCAAACTGCTTCTTGAGGCAGAGGTTGTAACTCTGTGAGATGAACTCACAGATCAGAAAGAAGTTTCTCAGAAAGCTTCTTTCACGTTTTGAACGGATGAAATTTCCTTTATCAGCGTAGGCCTCAATGTGATCCAAAGAAGCCCTTCTCAGATTCCTCAAAGACAGTGTTAATGGACTGCTCCACGAAACATAAGTGTAACTCTGTGAGATGAATTCACACATCACCAAGAAGTTTCTAAGAAAGCTTCTTTCTTGTTTTCATCTGTGGATATTCCTTTGTCACTGTAATGTTCATTGCGCTATGAAGTATCTAATTGCAGATTTCCAGAAAACTGTGCTAACAAACAGATCACAGAAGAGAAACGTGTAACTCTGTGAGTTGCATTCACACATGGCAATGCAGTTTCTCAGAAAGCTTCTCTTTAGTTATTATGTGAGGATATTTCCCTTATCACCATGGGCCCCAATAGGCTCCCAAATATCACTTTGCAGATTCCACGAAAAGAGTGTTAGCAAACTGCTTCTTGAGGCAGAGGTTGTAACTCTGTGAGATGAACTCACAGATCAGAAAGAAGTTTCTCAGAAAGCTTCTTTCACGTTTTGAACGGATGAAATTTCCTTTATCAGCGTAGGCCTCAATGTGATCCAAAGAAGCCCTTCTCAGATTCCTCAAAGACAGTGTTAATGGACTGCTCCACGAAACATAAGTGTAACTCTGTGAGATGAATTCACACATCACCAAGAAGTTTCTAAGAAAGCTTCTTTCTTGTTTTCTTCTGTGGATATTCCTTTGTCACTGTAATGTTCTTTGCGCTATGAAGTATCTAATTGCAGATTTCCAGAAAACTGTGCTAACAAACAGATCACAGAAGAGAAACGTGTAACTCTGTGAGTTGCATTCACACATGGCAATGCAGTTTCTCAGAAAGCTTCTCTTTAGTTATTATGTGAGGATATTTCCCTTATCACCATGGGCCCCAATAGGCTCCCAAATATCACTTTGCAGATTCCACGAAAAGAGTGTTAGCAAACTGCTTCTTGAGGCAGAGGTTGTAACTCTGTGAGATGAACTCACAGATCAGAAAGAAGTTTCTCAGAAAGCTTCTTTCTCATTTTTATTGGAAGATGTTTCCATTGGCCCCATTGTTTTCAAAGGGATCGGGAATATCTGTTCTCAGATTCCACACAAATAGGGCTAGGCCACGGCCCCACGAAATACAGCTGCAACTTAGTGAGTTGAATTCACACATCACAAAGCGGTTTCTCAGAAAGCTTCTTTCTTTAGTAAGACGAGGTTATTTGTGGTCTTGGAGCGCCACCGTGTGTCCTATTGCAGATACTGCGAAAATTCTGCTAGGAAGTTTCTCAGTGGAAACAATGATGGACATCTGTGGGGTGAATTCACCCACAACAAAGAAGTTTTTGAGAAGGCTTCTCTGCAGGTTTCTCTGAGGATAGTTCCTTATTCAGCATGCGATTTAATGATATCCAAGACATCACATCTGAGATTCCTCAAAATGAGTGCTAGGAAACTCCTCCGAGAAAGGGTGATAGAACACTGTGAAATGAATTCACATATCACAAAGCAGTTTCTCAGAAAGTTTGGTTCCTCTTTCTCTTGAAGGATATTTCCTTTCTCCTTCTATTCTTCAAAGCTATCTGAAATATCACTTCTCGGAATCCACGGAAACAGTCCTAAGAAACGGCTCCAAAAAACACTGGCGTAACACTGTGAGTTGCATTCACACATGGCAATGCAGTTTCTCAGAAAGCTTCTCTTTAGTTATTATGTGAGGATATTTCCTTTATCACCATGGGCCCCAATAGGCTCCCAAATATCACTTTGCAGATTCCACGAAAAGAGTGTTAGCAAACTGCTTCTTGAGGCAGAGGTTGTAACTCTGTGAGATGAACTCACAGATCAGAAAGAAGTTTCTCAGAAAGCTTCTTTCACGTTTTGAACGGATGAAATTTCCTTTATCAGCGTAGGCCTCAATGTGATCCAAAGAAGCCCTTCTCAGATTCCTCAAAGACAGTGTTAATGGACTGCTCCACGAAACATAAGTGTAACTCTGTGAGATGAATTCACACATCACCAAGAAGTTTCTAAGAAAGCTTCTTTCTTGTTTTCATCTGTGAATATTTCCTTTGTCACTGTAATGTTCATTGCGCTATGAAGTATCTAATTGCAGATTTCCAGAAAACTGTGCTAACAAACAGATCACAGAAGAGAAACGTGTAACTCTGTGAGTTGCATTCACACATGGCAATGCAGTTTCTCAGAAAGCTTCTCTTTAGTTATTATGTGAGGATATTTCCCTTATCACCATGGGCCCCAATAGGCTCCCAAATATCACTTTGCAGATTCCACGAAAAGAGTGTTAGCAAACTGCTTCTTGAGGCAGAGGTTGTAACTCTGTGAGATGAACTCACAGATCAGAAAGAAGTTTCTCAGAAAGCTTCTTTCACGTTTTGAACGGATGAAATTTCCTTTATCAGCGTAGGCCTCAATGTGATCCAAAGAAGCCCTTCTCAGATTCCTCAAAGACAGTGTTAATGGACTGCTCCACGAAACATAAGTGTAACTCTGTGAGATGAATTCACACATCACCAAGAAGTTTCTAAGAAAGCTTCTTTCTTGTTTTCATCTGTGGATATTTCCTTTGTCACTGTAATGTTCATTGCGCTATGAAGTATCTAATTGCAGATTTCCAGAAAACTGTGCTAACAAACAGATCACAGAAGAGAAACGTGTAACTCTGTGAGTTGCATTCACACATGGCAATGCAGTTTCTCAGAAAGCTTCTCTTTAGTTATTATGTGAGGATATTTCCCTTATCACCATGGGCCCCAATAGGCTCCCAAATATCACTTTGCAGATTCCACGAAAAGAGTGTTAGCAAACTGCTTCTTGAGGCAGAGGTTGTAACTCTGTGAGATGAACTCACAGATCAGAAAGAAGTTTCTCAGAAAGCTTCTTTCACGTTTTGAACGGATGAAATTTCCTTTATCAGCGTAGGCCTCAATGTGATCCAAAGAAGCCCTTCTCAGATTCCTCAAAGACAGTGTTAATGGACTGCTCCACGAAACATAAGTGTAACTCTGTGAGATGAATTCACACATCACCAAGAAGTTTCTAAGAAAGCTTCTTTCTTGTTTTCATTCTGTGGATATTCCTTTGTCACTGTAATGTTCTTTGCGCTATGAAGTATCTAATTGCAGATTTCCAGAAAACTGTGCTAACAAACAGATCACAGAAGAGAAACGTGTAACTCTGTGAGTTGCATTCACACATGGCAATGCAGTTTCTCAGAAAGCTTCTCTTTAGTTATTATGTGAGGATATTTCCCTTATCACCATGGGCCCCTATAGGCTCCCAAATATCACTTTGCAGATTCCACGAAAAGAGTGTTAGCAAACTGCTTCTTGAGGCAGAGGTTGTAACTCTGTGAGATGAACTCACAGATCAGAAAGAAGTTTCTCAGAAAGCTTCTTTCTCATTTTTATTGGAAGATGTTTCCATTGGCCCCATTGTTTTCAAAGGGATCGGGAATATCTGTTCTCAGATTCCACACAAATAGGGCTAGGCCACGGCCCCACGAAATACAGCTGCAACTTAGTGAGTTGAATTCACACATCACAAAGCGGTTTCTCAGAAAGCTTCTTTCTTTAGTAAGACGAGGTTATTTGTGGTCTTGGAGCGCCACCGTGTGTCCTATTGCAGATACTGCGAAAATTCTGCTAGGAAGTTTCTCAGTGGAAACAATGATGGACATCTGTGGGGTGAATTCACCCACAACAAAGAAGTTTTTGAGAAGGCTTCTCTGCAGGTTTCTCTGAGGATAGTTCCTTATTCAGCATGCGATTTAATGATATCCAAGACATCACATCTGAGATTCCTCAAAATGAGTGCTAGGAAACTCCTCCGAGAAAGGGTGATAGAACACTGTGAAATGAATTCACATATCACAAAGCAGTTTCTCAGAAAGTTTGGTTCCTCTTTCTCTTGAAGGATATTTCCTTTCTCCTTCTATTCTTCAAATGCTATCTGAAATATCACTTCTCGGAATCCACGGAAACAGTCCTAAGAAACGGCTCCAAAAAACACTGGCGTAACACTGTGAGTTGCATTCACACATGGCAATGCAGTTTCTCAGAAAGCTTCTCTTTAGTTATTATGTGAGGATATTTCCTTTATCACCATGGGCCCCAATAGGCTCCCAAATATCACTTTGCAGATTCCACGAAAAGAGTGTTAGCAAACTGCTTCTTGAGGCAGAGGTTGTAACTCTGTGAGATGAACTCACAGATCAGAAAGAAGTTTCTCAGAAAGCTTCTTTCACGTTTTGAACGGATGAAATTTCCTTTATCAGCGTAGGCCTCAATGTGATCCAAAGAAGCCCTTCTCAGATTCCTCAAAGACAGTGTTAATGGACTGCTCCACGAAACATAAGTGTAACTCTGTGAGATGAATTCACACATCACCAAGAAGTTTCTAAGAAAGCTTCTTTCTTGTTTTCATCTGTGGATATTTCCTTTGTCACTGTAATGTTCATTGCGCTATGAAGTATCTAATTGCAGATTTCCAGAAAACTGTGCTAACAAACAGATCACAGAAGAGAAACGTGTAACTCTGTGAGTTGCATTCACACATGGCAATGCAGTTTCTCAGAAAGCTTCTCTTTAGTTATTATGTGAGGATATTTCCCTTATCACCATGGGCCCCAATAGGCTCCCAAATATCACTTTGCAGATTCCACGAAAAGAGTGTTAGCAAACTGCTTCTTGAGGCAGAGGTTGTAACTCTGTGAGATGAACTCACAGATCAGAAAGAAGTTTCTCAGAAAGCTTCTTTCACGTTTTGAACGGATGAAATTTCCTTTATCAGCGTAGGCCTCAATGTGATCCAAAGAAGCCCTTCTCAGATTCCTCAAAGACAGTGTTAATGGACTGCTCCACGAAACATAAGTGTAACTCTGTGAGATGAATTCACACATCACCAAGAAGTTTCTAAGAAAGCTTCTTTCTTGTTTTCATCTGTGGATATTTCCTTTGTCACTGTAATGTTCATTGCGCTATGAAGTATCTAATTGCAGATTTCCAGAAAACTGTGCTAACAAACAGATCACAGAAGAGAAACGTGTAACTCTGTGAGTTGCATTCACACATGGCAATGCAGTTTCTCAGAAAGCTTCTCTTTAGTTATTATGTGAGGATATTTCCCTTATCACCATGGGCCCCAATAGGCTCCCAAATATCACTTTGCAGATTCCACGAAAAGAGTGTTAGCAAACTGCTTCTTGAGGCAGAGGTTGTAACTCTGTGAGATGAACTCACAGATCAGAAAGAAGTTTCTCAGAAAGCTTCTTTCACGTTTTGAACGGATGAAATTTCCTTTATCAGCGTAGGCCTCAATGTGATCCAAAGAAGCCCTTCTCAGATTCCTCAAAGACAGTGTTAATGGACTGCTCCACGAAACATAAGTGTAACTCTGTGAGATGAATTCACACATCACCAAGAAGTTTCTAAGAAAGCTTCTTTCTTGTTTTCATCTGTGGATATTTCCTTTGTCACTGTAATGTTCATTGCGCTATGAAGTATCTAATTGCAGATTTCCAGAAAACTGTGCTAACAAACAGATCACAGAAGAGAAACGTGTAACTCTGTGAGTTGCATTCACACATGGCAATGCAGTTTCTCAGAAAGCTTCTCTTTAGTTATTATGTGAGGATATTTCCCTTATCACCATGGGCCCCAATAGGCTCCCAAATATCACTTTGCAGATTCCACGAAAAGAGTGTTAGCAAACTGCTTCTTGAGGCAGAGGTTGTAACTCTGTGAGATGAACTCACAGATCAGAAAGAAGTTTCTCAGAAAGCTTCTTTCACGTTTTGAACGGATGAAATTTCCTTTATCAGCGTAGGCCTCAATGTGATCCAAAGAAGCCCTTCTCAGATTCCTCAAAGACAGTGTTAATGGACTGCTCCACGAAACATAAGTGTAACTCTGTGAGATGAATTCACACATCACCAAGAAGTTTCTAAGAAAGCTTCTTTCTTGTTTTCTTCTGTGGATATTCCTTTGTCACTGTAATGTTCTTTGCGCTATGAAGTATCTAATTGCAGATTTCCAGAAAACTGTGCTAACAAACAGATCACAGAAGAGAAACGTGTAACTCTGTGAGTTGCATTCACACATGGCAATGCAGTTTCTCAGAAAGCTTCTCTTTAGTTATTATGTGAGGATATTTCCCTTATCACCATGGGCCCCAATAGGCTCCCAAATATCACTTTGCAGATTCCACGAAAAGAGTGTTAGCAAACTGCTTCTTGAGGCAGAGGTTGTAACTCTGTGAGATGAACTCACAGATCAGAAAGAAGTTTCTCAGAAAGCTTCTTTCACGTTTTGAACGGATGAAATTTCCTTTATCAGCGTAGGCCTCAATGTGATCCAAAGAAGCCCTTCTCAGATTCCTCAAAGACAGTGTTAATGGACTGCTCCACGAAACATAAGTGTAACTCTGTGAGATGAATTCACACATCACCAAGAAGTTTCTAAGAAAGCTTCTTTCTTGTTTTCTTCTGTGGATATTCCTTTGTCACTGTAATGTTCTTTGCGCTATGAAGTATCTAATTGCAGATTTCCAGAAAACTGTGCTAACAAACAGATCACAGAAGAGAAACGTGTAACTCTGTGAGTTGCATTCACACATGGCAATGCAGTTTCTCAGAAAGCTTCTCTTTAGTTATTATGTGAGGATATTTCCCTTATCACCATGGGCCCCAATAGGCTCCCAAATATCACTTTGCAGATTCCACGAAAAGAGTGTTAGCAAACTGCTTCTTGAGGCAGAGGTTGTAACTCTGTGAGATGAACTCACAGATCAGAAAGAAGTTTCTCAGAAAGCTTCTTTCTCATTTTTATTGGAAGATGTTTCCATTGGCCCCATTGTTTTCAAAGGGATCGGGAATATCTGTTCTCAGATTCCACACAAATAGGGCTAGGCCACGGCCCCACGAAATACAGCTGCAACTTAGTGAGTTGAATTCACACATCACAAAGCGGTTTCTCAGAAAGCTTCTTTCTTTAGTAAGACGAGGTTATTTGTGGTCTTGGAGCGCCACCGTGTGTCCTATTGCAGATACTGCGAAAATTCTGCTAGGAAGTTTCTCAGTGGAAACAATGATGGACATCTGTGGGGTGAATTCACCCACAACAAAGAAGTTTTTGAGAAGGCTTCTCTGCAGGTTTCTCTGAGGATAGTTCCTTATTCAGCATGCGATTTAATGATATCCAAGACATCACATCTGAGATTCCTCAAAATGAGTGCTAGGAAACTCCTCCGAGAAAGGGTGATAGAACACTGTGAAATGAATTCACATATCACAAAGCAGTTTCTCAGAAAGTTTGGTTCCTCTTTCTCTTGAAGGATATTTCCTTTCTCCTTCTATTCTTCAAAGCTATCTGAAATATCACTTCTCGGAATCCACGGAAACAGTCCTAAGAAACGGCTCCAAAAAACACTGGCGTAACACTGTGAGTTGCATTCACACATGGCAATGCAGTTTCTCAGAAAGCTTCTCTTTAGTTATTATGTGAGGATATTTCCTTATCACCATGGGCCCCAATAGGCTCCCAAATATCACTTTGCAGATTCCACGAAAAGAGTGTTAGCAAACTGCTTCTTGAGGCAGAGGTTGTAACTCTGTGAGATGAACTCACAGATCAGAAAGAAGTTTCTCAGAAAGCTTCTTTCACGTTTTGAACGGATGAAATTTCCTTTATCAGCGTAGGCCTCAATGTGATCCAAAGAAGCCCTTCTCAGATTCCTCAAAGACAGTGTTAATGGACTGCTCCACGAAACATAAGTGTAACTCTGTGAGATGAATTCACACATCACCAAGAAGTTTCTAAGAAAGCTTCTTTCTTGTTTTCATCTGTGGATATTTCCTTTGTCACTGTAATGTTCATTGCGCTATGAAGTATCTAATTGCAGATTTCCAGAAAACTGTGCTAACAAACAGATCACAGAAGAGAAACGTGTAACTCTGTGAGTTGCATTCACACATGGCAATGCAGTTTCTCAGAAAGCTTCTCTTTAGTTATTATGTGAGGATATTTCCCTTATCACCATGGGCCCCAATAGGCTCCCAAATATCACTTTGCAGATTCCACGAAAAGAGTGTTAGCAAACTGCTTCTTGAGGCAGAGGTTGTAACTCTGTGAGATGAACTCACAGATCAGAAAGAAGTTTCTCAGAAAGCTTCTTTCACGTTTTGAACGGATGAAATTTCCTTTATCAGCGTAGGCCTCAATGTGATCCAAAGAAGCCCTTCTCAGATTCCTCAAAGACAGTGTTAATGGACTGCTCCACGAAACATAAGTGTAACTCTGTGAGATGAATTCACACATCACCAAGAAGTTTCTAAGAAAGCTTCTTTCTTGTTTTCTTCTGTGGATATTCCTTTGTCACTGTAATGTTCTTTGCGCTATGAAGTATCTAATTGCAGATTTCCAGAAAACTGTGCTAACAAACAGATCACAGAAGAGAAACGTGTAACTCTGTGAGTTGCATTCACACATGGCAATGCAGTTTCTCAGAAAGCTTCTCTTTAGTTATTATGTGAGGATATTTCCCTTATCACCATGGGCCCCAATAGGCTCCCAAATATCACTTTGCAGATTCCACGAAAAGAGTGTTAGCAAACTGCTTCTTGAGGCAGAGGTTGTAACTCTGTGAGATGAACTCACAGATCAGAAAGAAGTTTCTCAGAAAGCTTCTTTCACGTTTTGAACGGATGAAATTTCCTTTATCAGCGTAGGCCTCAATGTGATCCAAAGAAGCCCTTCTCAGATTCCTCAAAGACAGTGTTAATGGACTGCTCCACGAAACATAAGTGTAACTCTGTGAGATGAATTCACACATCACCAAGAAGTTTCTAAGAAAGCTTCTTTCTTGTTTTCTTCTGTGGATATTCCTTTGTCACTGTAATGTTCTTTGCGCTATGAAGTATCTAATTGCAGATTTCCAGAAAACTGTGCTAACAAACAGATCACAGAAGAGAAACGTGTAACTCTGTGAGTTGCATTCACACATGGCAATGCAGTTTCTCAGAAAGCTTCTCTTTAGTTATTATGTGAGGATATTTCCCTTATCACCATGGGCCCCAATAGGCTCCCAAATATCACTTTGCAGATTCCACGAAAAGAGTGTTAGCAAACTGCTTCTTGAGGCAGAGGTTGTAACTCTGTGAGATGAACTCACAGATCAGAAAGAAGTTTCTCAGAAAGCTTCTTTCACGTTTTGAACGGATGAAATTTCCTTTATCAGCGTAGGCCTCAATGTGATCCAAAGAAGCCCTTCTCAGATTCCTCAAAGACAGTGTTAATGGACTGCTCCACGAAACATAAGTGTAACTCTGTGAGATGAATTCACACATCACCAAGAAGTTTCTAAGAAAGCTTCTTTCTTGTTTTCTTCTGTGGATATTCCTTTGTCACTGTAATGTTCTTTGCGCTATGAAGTATCTAATTGCAGATTTCCAGAAAACTGTGCTAACAAACAGATCACAGAAGAGAAACGTGTAACTCTGTGAGTTGCATTCACACATGGCAATGCAGTTTCTCAGAAAGCTTCTCTTTAGTTATTATGTGAGGATATTTCCCTTATCACCATGGGCCCCAATAGGCTCCCAAATATCACTTTGCAGATTCCACGAAAAGAGTGTTAGCAAACTGCTTCTTGAGGCAGAGGTTGTAACTCTGTGAGATGAACTCACAGATCAGAAAGAAGTTTCTCAGAAAGCTTCTTTCACGTTTTGAACGGATGAAATTTCCTTTATCAGCGTAGGCCTCAATGTGATCCAAAGAAGCCCTTCTCAGATTCCTCAAAGACAGTGTTAATGGACTGCTCCACGAAACATAAGTGTAACTCTGTGAGATGAATTCACACATCACCAAGAAGTTTCTAAGAAAGCTTCTTTCTTGTTTTCTTCTGTGGATATTCCTTTGTCACTGTAATGTTCTTTGCGCTATGAAGTATCTAATTGCAGATTTCCAGAAAACTGTGCTAACAAACAGATCACAGAAGAGAAACGTGTAACTCTGTGAGTTGCATTCACACATGGCAATGCAGTTTCTCAGAAAGCTTCTCTTTAGTTATTATGTGAGGATATTTCCCTTATCACCATGGGCCCCAATAGGCTCCCAAATATCACTTTGCAGATTCCACGAAAAGAGTGTTAGCAAACTGCTTCTTGAGGCAGAGGTTGTAACTCTGTGAGATGAACTCACAGATCAGAAAGAAGTTTCTCAGAAAGCTTCTTTCACGTTTTGAACGGATGAAATTTCCTTTATCAGCGTAGGCCTCAATGTGATCCAAAGAAGCCCTTCTCAGATTCCTCAAAGACAGTGTTAATGGACTGCTCCACGAAACATAAGTGTAACTCTGTGAGATGAATTCACACATCACCAAGAAGTTTCTAAGAAAGCTTCTTTCTTGTTTTCATCTGTGGATATTCCTTTGTCACTGTAATGTTCATTGCGCTATGAAGTATCTAATTGCAGATTTCCAGAAAACTGTGCTAACAAACAGATCACAGAAGAGAAACGTGTAACTCTGTGAGTTGCATTCACACATGGCAATGCAGTTTCTCAGAAAGCTTCTCTTTAGTTATTATGTGAGGATATTTCCCTTATCACCATGGGCCCCAATAGGCTCCCAAATATCACTTTGCAGATTCCACGAAAAGAGTGTTAGCAAACTGCTTCTTGAGGCAGAGGTTGTAACTCTGTGAGATGAACTCACAGATCAGAAAGAAGTTTCTCAGAAAGCTTCTTTCACGTTTTGAACGGATGAAATTTCCTTTATCAGCGTAGGCCTCAATGTGATCCAAAGAAGCCCTTCTCAGATTCCTCAAAGACAGTGTTAATGGACTGCTCCACGAAACATAAGTGTAACTCTGTGAGATGAATTCACACATCACCAAGAAGTTTCTAAGAAAGCTTCTTTCTTGTTTTCTTCTGTGGATATTCCTTTGTCACTGTAATGTTCTTTGCGCTATGAAGTATCTAATTGCAGATTTCCAGAAAACTGTGCTAACAAACAGATCACAGAAGAGAAACGTGTAACTCTGTGAGTTGCATTCACACATGGCAATGCAGTTTCTCAGAAAGCTTCTCTTTAGTTATTATGTGAGGATATTTCCCTTATCACCATGGGCCCCAATAGGCTCCCAAATATCACTTTGCAGATTCCACGAAAAGAGTGTTAGCAAACTGCTTCTTGAGGCAGAGGTTGTAACTCTGTGAGATGAACTCACAGATCAGAAAGAAGTTTCTCAGAAAGCTTCTTTCACGTTTTGAACGGATGAAATTTCCTTTATCAGCGTAGGCCTCAATGTGATCCAAAGAAGCCCTTCTCAGATTCCTCAAAGACAGTGTTAATGGACTGCTCCACGAAACATAAGTGTAACTCTGTGAGATGAATTCACACATCACCAAGAAGTTTCTAAGAAAGCTTCTTTCTTGTTTTCATCTGTGGATATTCCTTTGTCACTGTAATGTTCATTGCGCTATGAAGTATCTAATTGCAGATTTCCAGAAAACTGTGCTAACAAACAGATCACAGAAGAGAAACGTGTAACTCTGTGAGTTGCATTCACACATGGCAATGCAGTTTCTCAGAAAGCTTCTCTTTAGTTATTATGTGAGGATATTTCCCTTATCACCATGGGCCCCAATAGGCTCCCAAATATCACTTTGCAGATTCCACGAAAAGAGTGTTAGCAAACTGCTTCTTGAGGCAGAGGTTGTAACTCTGTGAGATGAACTCACAGATCAGAAAGAAGTTTCTCAGAAAGCTTCTTTCACGTTTTGAACGGATGAAATTTCCTTTATCAGCGTAGGCCTCAATGTGATCCAAAGAAGCCCTTCTCAGATTCCTCAAAGACAGTGTTAATGGACTGCTCCACGAAACATAAGTGTAACTCTGTGAGATGAATTCACACATCACCAAGAAGTTTCTAAGAAAGCTTCTTTCTTGTTTTCTTCTGTGGATATTCCTTTGTCACTGTAATGTTCTTTGCGCTATGAAGTATCTAATTGCAGATTTCCAGAAAACTGTGCTAACAAACAGATCACAGAAGAGAAACGTGTAACTCTGTGAGTTGCATTCACACATGGCAATGCAGTTTCTCAGAAAGCTTCTCTTTAGTTATTATGTGAGGATATTTCCCTTATCACCATGGGCCCCAATAGGCTCCCAAATATCACTTTGCAGATTCCACGAAAAGAGTGTTAGCAAACTGCTTCTTGAGGCAGAGGTTGTAACTCTGTGAGATGAACTCACAGATCAGAAAGAAGTTTCTCAGAAAGCTTCTTTCACGTTTTGAACGGATGAAATTTCCTTTATCAGCGTAGGCCTCAATGTGATCCAAAGAAGCCCTTCTCAGATTCCTCAAAGACAGTGTTAATGGACTGCTCCACGAAACATAAGTGTAACTCTGTGAGATGAATTCACACATCACCAAGAAGTTTCTAAGAAAGCTTCTTTCTTGTTTTCTTCTGTGGATATTCCTTTGTCACTGTAATGTTCTTTGCGCTATGAAGTATCTAATTGCAGATTTCCAGAAAACTGTGCTAACAAACAGATCACAGAAGAGAAACGTGTAACTCTGTGAGTTGCATTCACACATGGCAATGCAGTTTCTCAGAAAGCTTCTCTTTAGTTATTATGTGAGGATATTTCCCTTATCACCATGGGCCCCAATAGGCTCCCAAATATCACTTTGCAGATTCCACGAAAAGAGTGTTAGCAAACTGCTTCTTGAGGCAGAGGTTGTAACTCTGTGAGATGAACTCACAGATCAGAAAGAAGTTTCTCAGAAAGCTTCTTTCACGTTTTGAACGGATGAAATTTCCTTTATCAGCGTAGGCCTCAATGTGATCCAAAGAAGCCCTTCTCAGATTCCTCAAAGACAGTGTTAATGGACTGCTCCACGAAACATAAGTGTAACTCTGTGAGATGAATTCACACATCACCAAGAAGTTTCTAAGAAAGCTTCTTTCTTGTTTTCTTCTGTGGATATTCCTTTGTCACTGTAATGTTCTTTGCGCTATGAAGTATCTAATTGCAGATTTCCAGAAAACTGTGCTAACAAACAGATCACAGAAGAGAAACGTGTAACTCTGTGAGTTGCATTCACACATGGCAATGCAGTTTCTCAGAAAGCTTCTCTTTAGTTATTATGTGAGGATATTTCCCTTATCACCATGGGCCCCAATAGGCTCCCAAATATCACTTTGCAGATTCCACGAAAAGAGTGTTAGCAAACTGCTTCTTGAGGCAGAGGTTGTAACTCTGTGAGATGAACTCACAGATCAGAAAGAAGTTTCTCAGAAAGCTTCTTTCACGTTTTGAACGGATGAAATTTCCTTTATCAGCGTAGGCCTCAATGTGATCCAAAGAAGCCCTTCTCAGATTCCTCAAAGACAGTGTTAATGGACTGCTCCACGAAACATAAGTGTAACTCTGTGAGATGAATTCACACATCACCAAGAAGTTTCTAAGAAAGCTTCTTTCTTGTTTTCTTCTGTGGATATTCCTTTGTCACTGTAATGTTCTTTGCGCTATGAAGTATCTAATTGCAGATTTCCAGAAAACTGTGCTAACAAACAGATCACAGAAGAGAAACGTGTAACTCTGTGAGTTGCATTCACACATGGCAATGCAGTTTCTCAGAAAGCTTCTCTTTAGTTATTATGTGAGGATATTTCCCTTATCACCATGGGCCCCAATAGGCTCCCAAATATCACTTTGCAGATTCCACGAAAAGAGTGTTAGCAAACTGCTTCTTGAGGCAGAGGTTGTAACTCTGTGAGATGAACTCACAGATCAGAAAGAAGTTTCTCAGAAAGCTTCTTTCTCATTTTTATTGGAAGATGTTTCCATTGGCCCCATTGTTTTCAAAGGGATCGGGAATATCTGTTCTCAGATTCCACACAAATAGGGCTAGGCCACGGCCCCACGAAATACAGCTGCAACTTAGTGAGTTGAATTCACACATCACAAAGCGGTTTCTCAGAAAGCTTCTTTCTTTAGTAAGACGAGGTTATTTGTGGTCTTGGAGCGCCACCGTGTGTCCTATTGCAGATACTGCGAAAATTCTGCTAGGAAGTTTCTCAGTGGAAACAATGATGGACATCTGTGGGGTGAATTCACCCACAACAAAGAAGTTTTTGAGAAGGCTTCTCTGCAGGTTTCTCTGAGGATAGTTCCTTATTCAGCATGCGATTTAATGATATCCAAGACATCACATCTGAGATTCCTCAAAATGAGTGCTAGGAAACTCCTCCGAGAAAGGGTGATAGAACACTGTGAAATGAATTCACATATCACAAAGCAGTTTCTCAGAAAGTTTGGTTCCTCTTTCTCTTGAAGGATATTTCCTTTCTCCTTCTATTCTTCAAAGCTATCTGAAATATCACTTCTCGGAATCCACGGAAACAGTCCTAAGAAACGGCTCCAAAAAACACTGGCGTAACACTGTGAGTTGCATTCACACATGGCAATGCAGTTTCTCAGAAAGCTTCTCTTTAGTTATTATGTGAGGATATTTCCTTTATCACCATGGGCCCCAATAGGCTCCCAAATATCACTTTGCAGATTCCACGAAAAGAGTGTTAGCAAACTGCTTCTTGAGGCAGAGGTTGTAACTCTGTGAGATGAACTCACAGATCAGAAAGAAGTTTCTCAGAAAGCTTCTTTCACGTTTTGAACGGATGAAATTTCCTTTATCAGCGTAGGCCTCAATGTGATCCAAAGAAGCCCTTCTCAGATTCCTCAAAGACAGTGTTAATGGACTGCTCCACGAAACATAAGTGTAACTCTGTGAGATGAATTCACACATCACCAAGAAGTTTCTAAGAAAGCTTCTTTCTTGTTTTCATCTGTGGATATTTCCTTTGTCACTGTAATGTTCATTGCGCTATGAAGTATCTAATTGCAGATTTCCAGAAAACTGTGCTAACAAACAGATCACAGAAGAGAAACGTGTAACTCTGTGAGTTGCATTCACACATGGCAATGCAGTTTCTCAGAAAGCTTCTCTTTAGTTATTATGTGAGGATATTTCCCTTATCACCATGGGCCCCAATAGGCTCGCAAATATCACTTTGCAGATTCCACGAAAAGAGTGTTAGCAAACTGCTTCTTGAGGCAGAGGTTGTAACTCTGTGAGATGAACTCACAGATCAGAAAGAAGTTTCTCAGAAAGCTTCTTTCACGTTTTGAACGGATGAAATTTCCTTTATCAGCGTAGGCCTCAATGTGATCCAAAGAAGCCCTTCTCAGATTCCTCAAAGACAGTGTTAATGGACTGCTCCACGAAACATAAGTGTAACTCTGTGAGATGAATTCACACATCACCAAGAAGTTTCTAAGAAAGCTTCTTTCTTGTTTTCTTCTGTGGATATTCCTTTGTCACTGTAATGTTCTTTGCGCTATGAAGTATCTAATTGCAGATTTCCAGAAAACTGTGCTAACAAACAGATCACAGAAGAGAAACGTGTAACTCTGTGAGTTGCATTCACACATGGCAATGCAGTTTCTCAGAAAGCTTCTCTTTAGTTATTATGTGAGGATATTTCCCTTATCACCATGGGCCCCAATAGGCTCCCAAATATCACTTTGCAGATTCCACGAAAAGAGTGTTAGCAAACTGCTTCTTGAGGCAGAGGTTGTAACTCTGTGAGATGAACTCACAGATCAGAAAGAAGTTTCTCAGAAAGCTTCTTTCACGTTTTGAACGGATGAAATTTCCTTTATCAGCGTAGGCCTCAATGTGATCCAAAGAAGCCCTTCTCAGATTCCTCAAAGACAGTGTTAATGGACTGCTCCACGAAACATAAGTGTAACTCTGTGAGATGAATTCACACATCACCAAGAAGTTTCTAAGAAAGCTTCTTTCTTGTTTTCTTCTGTGGATATTCCTTTGTCACTGTAATGTTCTTTGCGCTATGAAGTATCTAATTGCAGATTTCCAGAAAACTGTGCTAACAAACAGATCACAGAAGAGAAACGTGTAACTCTGTGAGTTGCATTCACACATGGCAATGCAGTTTCTCAGAAAGCTTCTCTTTAGTTATTATGTGAGGATATTTCCCTTATCACCATGGGCCCCAATAGGTCCCCAAATATCACTTTGCAGATTCCACGAAAAGAGTGTTAGCAAACTGCTTCTTGAGGCAGAGGTTGTAACTCTGTGAGATGAACTCACAGATCAGAAAGAAGTTTCTCAGAAAGCTTCTTTCACGTTTTGAACGGATGAAATTTCCTTATCAGCGTAGGCCTCAATGTGATCCAAAGAAGCCCTTCTCAGATTCCTCAAAGACAGTGTTAATGGACTGCTCCACGAAACATAAGTGTAACTCTGTGAGATGAATTCACACATCACCAAGAAGTTTCTAAGAAAGCTTCTTTCTTGTTTTCTTCTGTGGATATTTCCTTTGTCACTGTAATGTTCATTGCGCTATGAAGTATCTAATTGCAGATTTCCAGAAAACTGTGCTAACAAACAGATCACAGAAGAGAAACGTGTAACTCTGTGAGTTGCATTCACACATGGCAATGCAGTTTCTCAGAAAGCTTCTCTTTAGTTATTATGTGAGGATATTTCCCTTATCACCATGGGCCCCAATAGGCTCCCAAATATCACTTTGCAGATTCCACGAAAAGAGTGTTAGCAAACTGCTTCTTGAGGCAGAGGTTGTAACTCTGTGAGATGAACTCACAGATCAGAAAGAAGTTTCTCAGAAAGCTTCTTTCACGTTTGAACGGATGAAATTTCCTTTATCAGCGTAGGCCTCAATGTGATCCAAAGAAGCCCTTCTCAGATTCCTCAAAGACAGTGTTAATGGACTGCTCCACGAAACATAAGTGTAACTCTGTGAGATGAATTCACACATCACCAAGAAGTTTCTAAGAAAGCTTCTTTCTTGTTTTCTTCTGTGGATATTCCTTTGTCACTGTAATGTTCATTGCGCTATGAAGTATCTAATTGCAGATTTCCAGAAAACTGTGCTAACAAACAGATCACAGAAGAGAAACGTGTAACTCTGTGAGTTGCATTCACACATGGCAATGCAGTTTCTCAGAAAGCTTCTCTTTAGTTATTATGTGAGGATATTTCCCTTATCACCATGGGCCCCAATAGGCTCCCAAATATCACTTTGCAGATTCCACGAAAAGAGTGTTAGCAAACTGCTTCTTGAGGCAGAGGTTGTAACTCTGTGAGATGAACTCACAGATCAGAAAGAAGTTTCTCAGAAAGCTTCTTTCACGTTTTGAACGGATGAAATTTCCTTTATCAGCGTAGGCCTCAATGTGATCCAAAGAAGCCCTTCTCAGATTCCTCAAAGACAGTGTTAATGGACTGCTCCACGAAACATAAGTGTAACTCTGTGAGATGAATTCACACATCACCAAGAAGTTTCTAAGAAAGCTTCTTTCTTGTTTTCATTCTGTGGATATTTCCTTTGTCACTGTAATGTTCATTGCGCTATGAAGTATCTAATTGCAGATTTCCAGAAAACTGTGCTAACAAACAGATCACAGAAGAGAAACGTGTAACTCTGTGAGTTGCATTCACACATGGCAATGCAGTTTCTCAGAAAGCTTCTCTTTAGTTATTATGTGAGGATATTTCCCTTATCACCATGGGCCCCAATAGGCTCCCAAATATCACTTTGCAGATTCCACGAAAAGAGTGTTAGCAAAATGCTTCTTGAGGCAGAGGTTGTAACTCTGTGAGATGAACTCACAGATCAGAAAGAAGTTTCTCAGAAAGCTTCTTTCACGTTTTGAACGGATGAAATTTCCTTTATCAGCGTAGGCCTCAATGTGATCCAAAGAAGCCCTTCTCAGATTCCTCAAAGACCGTGTAATGGACTGCTCCACGAAACATAAGTGTAACTCTGTGAGATGAATTCACACATCACCAAGAAGTTTCTAAGAAAGCTTCTTTCTTGTTTTCATCTGTGGAATTTCCTTTGTCACTGTAATGTTCATTGCGCTCTGAAGCTATTCTAATTGCAGATTTCCAGAAAACTGTGCTAACAAACAGATCACAGAGAGAAACGTGTAACTCTGTGAGTTGCATTCACACATGGCAATGCAGTTCTCAGAAAGCTTCTCTTAGTTATTTAGTTATGATGTGAGGATATTTCCTTTATCTACATGGGCCCCAAAGGCTCCAATACATTTGCAGATTCCACGAAAGAGGTTGAGCAAAAATTGTGTTCTTGAGACAGAGGTGTAAACTCTGTGAAGATGAACTCACAGATCAGAAAAAGAAGTTATCAGAAAGCTTCTTTCAGTTGTTGAAACGTTGAAATTTCCTTTATGAAGCGGTAGGCCTCATGTACCAAAGGATTTGAGTCATCCAAAAGAACCGGAATCGCGAAGATAAAAGGACTAAGAGGGATGGTTAATGGAAACTGCTACGAAAAAAAAGTGTAACTTGGAGAGTACAAAGAGGTAGGGCAGGGGCCAAGCAGGAGTAGAAGGGGAGAGGGAATTCTTCGCTTTCTGTGGGGATGGGGAAGATTATTGTAGTGTAATGATCTGGCTATAAGGAAAAGTATCAAGAGATTTAGAAATGAACAAAAGATGCAAGAAGAGCAAACTTGATAACTTGTGAGTGCATTCACAACATGGCAATTGCAGTTTCTTCAGAAAGCTTCTGTAGTTATGATGTGAGGATATTTCCACTTATCACAGGGCCCCAATAGGCTCCCAAATATCACTTTGCAGATTCCACGAAAAAGAGTGTTAGCAACTGTTCATTGAGGCAGAGGTTGTAACTCTGGTGAGATGAACTACAGATCAGAAAGACAGTTTATCAAGAAAGCTTCTTTACGTTTTAACGATGTGAAATTTCCTGTTATCAGAGTTGGCCTCAATGTGTCCAAAAGAAGCCTTTCAGATTACTCAAACGTGTTAATGGACGCCCACGAAACATAGAGGTGTAAACTCTGTTGAGATGAATCACCACATCAACAAGAGTTGCTAAGAAAGCTTCTTTCTTGTTTTCTTCTGTGGATTATGTCTTGTCACGAAGGTATCTTCATTGCGCTATGAAGTAGTATCTCTGAATGGCAGATTGTTCAGGAAAAAACTGGTGGCTAACAAACAGATTCACAGAAGCCGAAAACGATGTTGATGGCTGTGAGTTGCAGTGCAACATTTCTTTATTGGCAATGCAGTTTCTACCAGAAAGCTTCTCTTAGATTTGTGATAGGATACGTCCTTCCCCCCTTTTTATCACCATGGGCCACAATAGGATTACCACCCATAATATACTTTGGCAGATTACCACGAAAAAGAGTGATTAGCAAAGCATTCTTGAGGCAGAGGTTGTAACTCGTTGAGATGAACTCACAGACTTCAGAAAGAGTTCTCAGAAGCTTTTTTCACGTTTGAACGGTATTGAAATTTCCTTATCAGGTAGGCCTTCAATTGATCAAGAGCCCCCTTCTCAGATTCCTAAAAGACGTTGTTACATGGAATGCTCCACGAAACAGTAAGTGTAACTGCGGTGAGATAATTCACACACATCACCAAGATATTTCTAAGAAAGCTCCCCTTTACTTGTTTTCATCTTTTTCTCGTGGGATATTTCCTTGTACACTGTAATTTTAATTGCGCTTATGAAGTATCTAATTGCAGTTTCGAAAAGTGCTCACAAACAGATCACAGAAGAGAAACGGGTTGAATCTGTGAGTGAATTCACACATGGCAACTTGCAGTTCTCAGAAAGCTTCCTTTAGTTATTATGTGGGATATTTCCCTTATCACCATGGCCAACTAGGCTCCCCAAAATCACTTGGGAGTTTCCACGAAAGACCAAGGAGTTTTACGACAAACTGTTTGTCTTGACCCGGCCAGAGGTTGTAACCTGTGAGATAACTACAAGATCAGAAAGAAGTTTCTCAGAAAGCTTCTTTCACGTTTTGAACGGATTGAAATTTCCTTATCAGCGTAGGCCTCAATGTGTCCAAAGGAAGCCCTCTCAGATTCCTCAAGGACAGTGTGTAATGGTAGATCCACGAAAAAAAGTGTAACTTGTGAGATGAATTCACACATCAACCAAGAAGTTTCTAGAAAAGCTTCTTTCTTGTTTTCTTTCTGTGGAATTCCTTGTCACTGTATGTGTCGTTGACCGCTATGAAGTATCTAATGCCAGATTTCCAGAAAACTGTGCTCACAAACAGATCACAGAAGAGGAAAGGTTAACTCGTGAGTTGCATTCACACAGGCAATGCAGTTCTCAGAAAGCTTTCTTTAAGTTATTATTTAGGAGTATTTCCCTTATCACCATGGGCCCCCCAAATGGCTCCCAAAATACTTCATTGCAGATCCACGAAAAGAGTGTTGCAAAATGCTTATTGAGGCAGAGGTGTACTCGGAGATGAACTCACAGATCAGAACGAAGTTTCATCAGAAAGCTTCTTTTCCACGTTGACGGATGAAAATTTCCTTGATCAGCGTAGGCCTCAATGTGATCCAAAGGAAGCCCCTCGTCAGATCCTCAAAGACATGTTAATGGACGCTCCACGAAACATGAAGTGTAACTCTGTGAGCTGAATTTCACACATCACCAAGAAGTTATAAGAAAGCTTCTTTCTTGTTTTCTTCTTGTGGATATCTTTGTCATGTAATTCTTTGCGTATGAAGTATCTAATTGCAGTTCAGGAAAAACTGTGCTAAAAAAACAGATCACAGAGAGAAAACGTGAACTCTGGTGAGTTGACATCTACACATGGCAATGCAGTTTACTCAGAAGAAAGCTTCTCTTAGTTAGTGATGTGAGGATATTTCCCTTTATCACCATGGGATCCCCAATCGGCTCCCAAATATCATTTGCAGATTTCACACGAAGGAGTGTTAGCAAACTGCTTCATTGAGGCAGGAGGGTTTGTAACTCATGTGAGATGAACTCACAGATCAGAAAGGAAGTTTCTCAGAAAGCTCTTTCACGTTTGAAACGATGAAATTCCTTTATCACGAGGCCCAATGTGATCCAAGGAAGCCCTTTCTCAGATTCCTCAAAGACAGTGTTAATGGACTAGGCCTACACGAAACATAAGTATACTCGTGTGAGATGGAATGAATTCAACAAATCAACAAGAACGTTCTAACGAAAGCTTCTTCTTGTTTTCATCTGTGGTATTTCGTTGTCACTGTAATGTTCTTGCGCTTATGGAAGTATCTAATGCAGAGTTCCAGAAAAAAGATGGTGCTAACAAACAGATCACAGAAGAGAAAGTGTACTGTGAGTTTTGCATTCACACATGGCAATGCAGTTCTCAGAATTACCCTCTTATCTTCTGTCTGGGCTTTTCCTCTCTACCCATTTTTTACACTGGGTGCTTATCGTTGTGCTCGACGTCCCCTCATGTAGGAGGTACAGATCGTCCGAGTAGTTACTCCCTTGGTTCTTTCTTTTTTTTCC
>NC_044554.1:154733740-154781775 GCF_007565055.1 Rhinopithecus roxellana | reverse complement strand
ATGCCTTGGATGCTGCCAATGTGCTCAAGGATCTGCAAAAGCAAACACCTGAGGCTGAAAAAATAAAATAGAAAAAAAAAACCCACAAAATTTAATTCTCAGCTTCATAAGATTATATGTCAAAAGAAAATCTTGAAAATCTTAAAAATCTCCAAAAATATTGGTGAGAAAAAACTTTAGCCCTCATATGAAGAAGATAAAGACTTGTTCCATTTTCCAGAAACACAGTTATAATACAAGCATCAATTGGGGTAAAGACAAAAACAAAGTCTTCCATATAAACTAGTGAATTTTGTATTATTGTAATCACATTAGTCAGTGTTCCCCAGAAAGGCACAATCCGTAGGATATATGTAGATAGACAGATGTAGAAGGTTCACATAATTATGGAGGCAGAGAAAGTTCACGATAGGCTGTCTCCAAGTTGGGGAACCAGGAAAGCTGGTAGCATTGCTCAGTCCATGTCCAAAGGACTCAGAATCAGTTAAGCCAATGGTATAACTCTCATTCTGAGGCCAAAGGCCTGAGATCCTGAAGTTCTGATGTCAAAGGCAAGAGAAGGATGTTTCAGTTTCAGAAGGAGATAATTCATCTTTCCTCTTCCTTTTTGTTCTATCTGGGCTCTCAAGCAATTGGATGCTGCCTGTATTAGTCCATTTTTGTACTGCTAGGAAGAAGTACCTGAGTCTGAGCAATTTATAAAGAACAAAGATGGTTTTTTTTTTTTGGTTTTTTTTTTTTTTTTTTTTTTTGAGACGGAGTCTCACTCTGTCGCCCAGGCTGGAGTGCAGTGGTTCAATCTCCTCTCACTGCAAGCTCCGCCGCCTCCCGGGTTAATGCCATTCTGCTGCCTCAGCCTTCCTAGAAGCTGGAACTACAGGCGCCCACCACCACGCCCAGCTAATTTTTTGTGTTTTCAGTAGAGACGGGGTTTCACCGTGTTCGCCAGGATGGTCTTCATCTCCTGACCTTGTGATCCCCCCACCTCGGCCTCCCAAAGTGCTGGGATTACAGGTGTGAGCCACCGTGCCCGGCCAACAAACAAGTTTCTATTCTCCTTGAGTGTTTACAAGAAGCTAATATTATACTTACTAGATAATTAGAATCAAATCTATAAGCTTTAAGATTTTAAGTCGTCATTCTTATGAAAAACATTATTTCCCTTTTTTTTGGTGAAAAGATATACATCTATTTAGAATCAGCCAGCTGGACTCAGTTTAGATTATCCCAAGTTTGTTGGCAACATCCAAAGCATCGTAATCAGGAGCCAGTCGAACATATGTCTTCTTCTCTCCATCAGGCCGAATCAGGATATTGACCGTGGCCACATCCATGTCCCAGAGCTTCTTCACAGTCTGTTTGATCCAGTGCTCTTTGGCTTTAACATTGACAGTGAACACAAGCGTGCTGTTGTCTTCTGTCTTCTTCACGGCTGACTCAGTGGTCAGTGGAAACTTGATGATAGCATGGTGGTCAAGCTTGTTTCTCCGGGGGGTGCTGGTCCCAGGATATCTGGGCTGGAGTCGCAGTGTCTTGGGACGCTGGAAGGTGGGGGAGGTGCAGATCTTCTTTTTTGGGGGGACTGTGGACACATTTCAACACTGCCTTCTTGGCCTTTAAAGCCTTTGCTTCGGCTTTGGCTTTAGGAGGGGCAGGAGCTTCCTCCTTCACTTTTGGTGCCATCTTGTGAAAAGTGAAAAACATTATTTCAATAATAAGTTTTTTACAGTAAATCTGCCTAATAGTAGTTTCCAAAATACTTTTGGTAATTTTTAACCTTAAAGTTAAGCTAAGTAAAATATTTCCATTAAATATCTAGATCATTTATAAATAAGATACAATACTAAAACATTAATTACTGGACATAAGTAATTCAAGTTTATGTACTTTTGGCTTCTTATTTTTACAGAGAAACCAGATATTTTGGCCTGTTAATAAACATGTTTTTGCCTACCACAGTGTACTATGTACTATGAGAAACTACCACACTGTACTGTGTACTATGAGAAACATATTAGTATGAGAAAACACATCCTGATGTTGGGAGATGGTATACTCATACATTTTCTAATCTACTACAGAATGCTAACATATGACAGTTTAAAACTGTCTATGTCCTAGTTTTCTCTGGAAAATAAAAGTATTAAAATTATAATCAATATACGTAAATCAGACTACTAGAAACAGGCCAGGCGCAGGGGCTCACACCTATAATCCCAGCACTTCGGGAGGCCAACATGGGTGGATCAGGAGGTCAGGAGATTGAGACCATCCTGGCTAACACGGTGAAACCATGTCTCCACTAAAAATACAAAAAATTAGCTGGGCACGGTGACAGGCGCCTATAGTCCCAGCTACTCAAGAGACTTAGGCAGGAGAATGGCGTGAACCCGGGAGGTGGAGCTTTCAGTGAGCTGAGATCACAGCTGTAGGTCTGTTGGAGATTGCTTGAGGTCCACTCCAGACCCTGTTTGCCTGGGTATCAGCAGCAGAGGTTGCAGAAGATAGAATATTGCTGAACAGCGAGTGTACCTGTCTGATTCTTACTTTGGAAGCTTCCTCTCAGGGGTGTACTCCACCCTGTGAGGTGTGGGGTGTCAGTCTGCCCCTAGTGGGGGATGTCTCCCAGTTAGGCTACTCAGGGGTCAGGAACCCACTTGAGCAGGCAGTCTGTCCGTTCTCAGATCTCAACCTCCGTGGTGGGGAGATCCACTGCTCTCTTCAAAGCTGTCAGACAGAGTCGGGTTTCTGCTGCTTTTTTTGTTGTTGTTGTTTAGCTGTGTCCTGTCCCCAGAGGTGGAGTCTACAGAGACAGGCAGGTTTCCTTGAGCTGCTGTGAGCTCCACCCCGTTCGAGCTTCCCAGCGGCTTTGTTTACCTACTTAAGCCTCAGCAATGGTGGGTGCCCCTCTCCCAGAAGTTTTCCTCACTATACAGAGATGGTGCCACCAAGATCATTATTCATTTTACAACCTTACTGGGATCCCCTGACGAAATCCCTCCGAGACTACAGCACAGTAGCCCCTGGCAGAAGAGAGGACCCTGTACCTTTAAGATGCCTGTCCTATCTCACAGATCCAGACCATTGTCAATGTTTAGAGTTCCTAGTATGGAGAAAAGTTCCCTGAGAACAGTAGAGCCTGGATTGAACAATTAAAATAAGTAGGAGGTAGGAGCCTGTGGTCCTAACTTCTCGGGAAGCTGAGGCAGGAGGATCCCTTGAGCCCAGGATGCAGAGAGATATGATTGTGTCACTGCACTCCAGTGTGGGCAACAGAGTGAGACTCTATTTCAAGAAAAAAAAAAAAAAAAAGTGATGGTGTCCGAAATATTCCTTTTATGTATACTTAGTGCCATCTGCTGGTTATGAAATATGATAGCATTTGTCATGAAATTACAAAAAGTGTTAAGGTGCGAGTTTGCACATTTTAATAGAAAATGGGAGAAAGGAAGAGAACTCAAGGACATGAACTACACTTGTTTTAGTTTTGTTTGAGTTGTGATGATCTCAGTGGCTCTTCTCTCCCTCACCCACTCACTTCTTCTATTTATTCAATCTCTCTCCCTCCTCTGGTGCCTTAAAAGGGTCTTCAGGCTTTGCATCCCACTTCTGCTCCAGGATCAGGGACTCATCTGACATCACACCTTTTGCTTCAGCAACAATGAATTGCTGGAAATGTCCAGCAACTCTTTTTTCTGCCAGTGTTCACACTGTCCCCTTGCCTGTTAAGGTCTTACCTGTCTTCCTCCCACACCCTGCCTCTCACCTGCTCAGATGTCCCCTCCCGCCAGCAACCAGTCCTGACTCCTCTGTGATCTGCTAATGCCACTCTCCCTGTCACATAGTTCAATCATTTCAAAATGATCTCTTTTCCTTTGAAGTCTTTTATTGAACTCTGAATTTCTTAATAAAAGTATTTGTATATTATTTATTCCTGTTTTCCACCCGACACAGTACCTGGAACATAGTAGAGGCTCAGTAAACGTTGCACCAAAGAATAATGTGGAAAATAAATGGTTAAAACATAGAAACATTTTAAAGATAGGGTATTTGGGTCACTTTTCCTGTTTTCTGTCCCTACAGTATGGCTGAATCACCCCCCGTACGGCTCAACATATCTTCATTCTTTTTAAAGTACCCAACACTATATTGAGTGCCCTGGGGATCAAAATAATAGTATATATATTAAGACTGGGTTTGAATCCCTCCTCTACCATTTACTAGTTGGGCAGTTTATTTAACATTTTAAAATTTCATCATCTGTTAAGTGGAAATATTAAAGTTATCTTCTTCAAAAATGACATTTGGAAGAAAAAAATAAAGTAATACATGTAAAGCATATGAGATTCAGTAAACACTCGGTTAGTGGTGAGCTGTTTTTGTTGTTATTGTTAAGACCCAGGAACCCATTATTTGAAGATCAGCAGAGAGCACTTACTGGTTGGGTGGGATTTCTGTTCTCTACTTAATGGTTTGTTTATTCTTTAGAGACTGTGTCTACTCTAGAGTCTATTATTAATATTTTGTTATGCCAATTTAGGGGAGTTTTACTATTGTGCTGTTTCTCTAATAATAGCTAATTTATATCTTTAATTTTTAAAAGCCATTATGCTGGAAACAGAACATTCATACAAATAATGTATGGTGAAGCAAAGGAAAAAGGATAGATGACTTTTCTCAATTGGAAATGGATCCAAATACCATCAAGGGAATTGGTGTTTGGGGTACAGATTTTACCTACTGTCACAGCTTGGTTGTGTGGAGGATGGGGAAGGTGGTGGTATCTGTCTACTTTTAGAGTTTGTAAATGTTTCTCTGGATTCCTGTTTTTGTAGCAGATAATTTTGAGAAAATTTTGCCATGAGAAAGAGTCCAAAACCAAAAAGCTAATCAGAGTTAAAGGTTTGCAGCTTGGATCTTTAATATTAACAAGTTTATTGCTTTTTCCTGCCTCCCACTCCTGCTACCTGAAGAAGGTGAGTAGGAGGGGAGGGATGGTGAAAGAGGAGGGATGTGGAGGGAAAAGGACATAAGAGGTGGTTGGGTGGATGACAGATAGTGGCTGTCTGCCTGCCACCCCTCTAGGTATGCCTCCAAGGGTGGCCTCTGCTTTTGCCCATGGGGGACTCATTCACACACAAAAAAAGATGACAGACAACTGGCCAGAACTTACAGCACTGAAATAAAACATAGGGACCACTCTTGGGCCCCTGTGTTTCATCATAATTATAATTATATTAGTTTGCTAGGGCTGCCATCACCAAGTACCACAGACAGGTATTGGAGATCAAGGTATATATCAGCAGGGTTAGTTTCTTCTGGGATCTTTTTTCTTGATTTGCAGTGAGTGTTTTCTCCCTGTGTCTTCACATGATCTTTCCTCTATGCCTGTTGTGTCCTAATCTCCTTTTCATATAAATTCACAATTGAGCACATAACTCCTATTTAATACCATACATTGGAATAAAAAGCCTTATAGCAATGCACATAATACAAATTCTTTTCTTTAAAACATAGTTTGACTATTTTGCAGTAATGAAAAATGGTCCTGACATACAGAATGTCATCTAGCTTACCCCTGCATGGGGCCTGCATGGCGTGAGGCATGCAGGAGAAAGAGATGAGCAATCCTTACTGGAAAAGAGACCACCCTCTCCTTTAATGGGAGGGGAAATTAAAGAATAACGCCCATAGTTTGTTGCAAACACTATTGCTCAATTTAATACTGTAACGGAATCCACACGTTTCTTTTCCTAAAACGTGTGTCCAATCATTGTTAACTATACCTTTATTACCTTTATAATGTTGAGGTAAAGAGCTTTCTGCTATTATGCATTAATAAGTCCATCCCTAATGCCATCATGGTTCTAGTGTCCAGGGAATGAGTGTGTATTAGTCTATTTTCACACTACTATAAAGAATATCACCAGAGACTGGGTAATTTATAACGAAAGGAGGTTTAATTGACTCACAGTTCTGCATGGCTGGGGGTGGCCTCAGGAAATTGACAATCATGGTGGAAGACAAGCTATATCTTACATGGCAGCAGGTAAGACAGAGAGAGAGAGAGAGAACAAGGAAGTGCCACACTTTAAAACCATTAGCTCTCATGAGAACTCACTCACCATCATGAAAACAGCATGGGGGAAACCACGTCCATGATCCAATCACCTCCCACCAGATTTCTCCCTTGACACCTGAGAATTACAATTTGAGATGAGATTTTGGTGGGAACACAGAGACAAACCATATTATTTCACCCCTGGTCCCTCCAAAATTTCATGTCCCTTTCACATTTCTAAACCAACCATTCCTTCCCAACAGTCCTAAAGTCTTAACTCATTCCAGTATTAACCTGAAAGTCCAAGTCCAGAGTCTCATCTGAGACAAGGCAAGTTCCTTCTACCTATGAGTCTGTAAAATCAAAAGCAAGTTAGTTACTTCCAAGATACAATAGGAGGCTGGGTGCTGTGGCTCACACCTGTAATTCCAGCACTTTGGGAGGCCAAGGCAGATGGATCACCTGAGGTGAGTTCAAGACCAGCCTACCCAACATGGTGAAAACCCATCTCTACTAAAGATACAAAAATTAGCTGGGTGTGGTGGCCAGCACCTGTAGTCCCAGCTACTCGGGAGGCTGAGGCAGGAGAACCGCTTGAATGTGGGAGGTGGAGGTTGCAGTGAGCCAAGGTCACACCAGTGCACTCCAGCCTGGGTGACAGAGGGAGACTCCATCTCAAAAAGAAAAAAAAGGTACAATAGGGGTACAGGCATTGGGTAAGTGTTCCCATCCAAATGGGAGAAATTGGCCAAAACAAAGGGCCCACAGGCCACATGAAAATCTAAAACCCAGCTGGGCAGTCATTAAATCTTAAAGCTCTAAAATGATCTCCTTTGACTCCACTTCTCACTCCCAGGGCACGCTGATGCAAGGGGTGGGTTCCCATGGCCTTGAACAGCAAGGGGTGGGTTCCCATGGCCTTGAACAGCTCCACCCCTGTGGCTCAGCAGGGTACAGCCCCTCTAGCTGCTTTCATGGGCTGGCATTGAATGCCTGTGGCTTTTTCAGATGCAAGGTGCAAGCTGTCAGTGGATCTACCTTTCTGGGGTCTGGAGGATGGTAGCCCTCTTCTCACAGCTTCACAAGGTAGTAAGTACCTCAGTGGGGACTCTGTATGGGAGCTCCAACCCCACATTTCCCTTCTGCACTGCCATAACAGAGGTTCTCCATAAGGGCTCCACCCCTGTAGCAGACTTCTGCCTGGACATCCAGGCTTTTCCATACATCCTCTGAAATCCAGATGGAGGTTCCAAAAGCTCAACTCTTGTCTTCTGAATACCCACAGGCCCAACATCATGTGGAAGCTGCCAAGGTTTGGGGTTTGCATTCTCTGAAGCAAGGCCTTAGCTGTACCTTGGCCCCTTTAGCCACAGCTGGAGCTGGAGTGGCTGGGATGCAGGACACCATGTCCCAAGGCTGCACAGAGCAGCAGGGCCGAGAGCCCTGAAAACATTTTCCCTCCTAGGCTTTTGGGCCTGTGATGACAGGGGCTACTTTGAAGATCTCTGAAATGCCCTGCAGACATTTCCCCCATTGTCTTGGTGATTAACATTTGGCTCCTTGTTACTTATGCAAATATCTGCAGCTGGCTTGAATTTCTTCCCAGAAAAATTTCTACCACATGGTCAGGCTGTACATTTTTCAAATCTTTATGCTCTGCTTCCCTTTTAAATGTAAGTTCCAATTTCAAACCATCTCTTTGTGAGCTCATGTAACTGAATGCTTTCAGAATCAACCAGATCACCTCTTGAATGCTTTGCTGCTTAGAAATTTCTTCTGCCAGACAACCTAAATCATCTCTCTTAAATTTAAAGTTTCACAGATCTCTGGAGCAGATGCAAAATGCTGCCAGTCTCTTTGCTAAAAGCATAGTAAGAGTGACCTTTAGTCCAGTTCCCAGCAGGTTCCTCATTTCCATCTAAGACCATCTCAGCCTGAACTTCATTGTCTAGATCACTATCAGCATTTTGGTCAAAACAATTCAACAAGTCTCTAGGAAATTCCAAACTTTCATTCATCCTCCTGTCTTCGTCTGAGCCTTCCAAATGGTTCCAACCTCTGCATATTATCCAGTTCCAAAGTTGCTTCCACATTCTCAAGTTATCTTTATAGCAGTACCCCACTACCTCAGTACCAATTCTTTCTATTAGTCCGTTTTCACACTGCTATGAAGAATACCACCAGAGACTGAGCATTTATAAAGAAAGGAGGTTTAATTGACTCATAGTTCTGCATTGCTGGGGAGGCCTCAGGAAACTTATAATTATGGTAGAAGGTGAAGGGGAAGTGAGTCATATTTTACATGCGGCAGGCAACACACAGAGAGAGAGAATGACAGAGAAAGACAGAGAGAGAGTCAGGAAGTATCACACTTTAAAACTATCAGACCTCATGAGAACTCACTATCATGAGAATAGCATGGGGGAAACCATGCCCATGATCCAATCACCTTCCACCAGGTTCTTCCCTTGACATCTGAGGATTACAATTCAAGATGAGGTTTCAGTGGGGACACAAAGCCAAATCATATCAGAGTATTCCTCTTAAAATTCATGGAAAGGTCATCTCTATCTAATTGCTCTCTGATGCTTCTTTTGGCAGTACCACTAAAGACATTTCCATCCCAGAGAGTAGATGTGGAAGATGTCAGATTCAAAGATAAAAAATTATTTGTCATTGGTTACAACCACAAAACAATTTACTATAGTTTTAATATTGTGAGTATCTGTTCTGATCCCAAGAGATCATTAGTCAAGTAGAGAAAAATGGAACAAACTATTTCTAGAGTGTCTAAAGCATTCATTCTATCATTTTAGTAGATGATATACATGACCATCAACATCCAGTCATTTCCTGAATAAGACAAGACATTACAATTTACCTTAGAGTGAAGCTGTTCTCACAGAATTTACATTGTACAATTTTGCTTTTTCACATGAATAAATTAGGGACTCAGGAAGTAGGAGGACAAATAAGGCAGAGAACAAGCAGGAAAAATAATTCAGGTAGGACCAGTAATCCATGGAGGATCCCCAAGTTCAGGTGAAAGCATAGAATATATCTGAATATGAGAGTTGGGCCAAAGATAGACTCATTTAACCATGGACTCACTGACGTGTGGTCAAAGAAAAATAAGTCTGAAGAGCATTGGAAACTCGGGCAATAGTCACGGAATAAATGGATAGTCAAATACTACTAAAAATAATAATAATAGCCATCATTTACAGGCTTACTGTTTGCTAGACTCTTTATATATTATGTAATTTAATCTTTAGGACATCTTAGTAAAACTGCTTTGCAGATGAGAAAATTGGGTCTCAGAGATGTCAAGTGCATTGCTTAAGGCCCTCCAACTAGACAGGGGCAAAGCTTGCAATTAAATTTGGGCCTGTCTGATCCATTGATACAATCAAACAAAACCATTGTGCCCTGGATGGAAGTCATTAATTTAAGGGGAAGTAGAACTGGACAACTAGAAACTAAGAGATCCAGGAGTTCTCACTGCATATTTTGGACTAGGTGGTAGAGGACATGAAGAACAAGGAATAGCTGGCTGAGAATAAAAGCACTGACCCTCATGCAAGAGAAAAGTAAGACAGAAACCCTGTAGTTGAAGAACTCAGATTCCAAAGGTTATCTCAAGCATTGTTTCAAAAATTGTTGACCAAGCAAATTACTCAGCTCTTCTCATCCAAAACCTTCTCGGGCTTGGTGTAGACCTGGAATCCAGGGCAGGACTGAACCTCAGGTATGGGGACCAGTGTCCACTGGTACACATGGTGGAGAGGGGAATGGAAGCAAGCCAAAAGGCCATTAATTAAACCCAGGAGCTCCTGGATCCCAGCAGGATCCTGTTCTTTCTCTTCCCACAGTAAGAAGCTAGTGGGGAGATACAGACTCCAAGTGAGTCCCTCCGCTGACTAGCTTGCTGTAGGATCACTGGGAAAGTGAGAGGATCATGCATCCTCTTGAGGAAGTGCAGCTTTCTGCTGTCCAGACTCTGGAGTCCCTGCTAGATTTGCTCATACACAGGACTTGCACTGGGCAGAAGTCTGTGGCACATGCCTTCAAAGCATTCCATTAGCTAGAATTTAAAATTATCTGACGGAAATCAGAATCCTGTCTGAAGGCAATTTTGCAACAGTGTGAGGTGTGTGTGAGGCTCCTGAGGGCCATGGAGTTATTCCAGGCAATTCAATGAATGGAGTTTTCAGCTGGACAGGGCAGGCACTCAATTTAAAACATTCATGTGAATGACTGATGGGACCTCTTGCTCAAAAGTCTCGGATGCATTTTGCCAGGCTCTCCAAGTATGTAAAGCCGTGGAAAATGACATGAAATTGCCTTGACTGCACTTATAAAATGGCTGAATGTAAACGCCCTTTAAAAATAATAATAATAAAAAACCTAAAGAGCATTTTTAAGGCTTTTGCTTCACAATAGGATGAAAATGATTCGAGGTGGGAGCACAATGATGTCAGTGAAGTGTGGCTCAGCCACGTTTTTGGTAGTTAATGGCCAGAGACACAGAGGAAGTCAGAAAACCTATTCTAAAATGATGTCTTAACGCAAAAAGAAAAAGCAGTGATACTGAGTTGTGTATTCTATTATGCAGCTGAAGGAAAATGAGATCAGAACTGCCATTCTAAGTAAGAGTTGATGCAGATTCTCCATTTCAGGTTCTTTGAGGTGCTTGATAATGTGAGGTTGAATACAAAGACACCTGACTTTCCTGTGCCTTGATTTACCTATCTCTGAAGCAGAGAAAACACAGTGCGACCTCCATGATACTCTTGTGTGTAGTGTTTACGTTTCTCAGGCATGAGAAGGCTGCAGTTACATGATGGTTCTCAGAGATGTGTGGGGTATTTTTATCATACTTGTTTAACAAGACAAGAAAAATGCTATCCCTCATTCTGAGAATATGAAAGTCAATTTTAAAGCAAGGTCCCATATTAAAACAAAAGTTATTACGTTCCTTCTATGTGCCAGAATTTGTGCTACAAGCTCAGAAGGCAGAGAACATTCTCTGTCCTTAAGGAACCTCAAGGAGAAGACAGACATATAAACCAACAATTACACTAAGTATTGCAGATATCAGTGACAGTAGTAGTACCTGTTTCCAGAGTGTGAACATAAAAATGGGATACCAGATCAATGTGATTTGTGTGAGGTTGAAGCTACCAATATGCAAATGAGTCCTAAGTAGATGCCAGAAAATGCTTACCTAACAAAGCTGTTACCACCTCTCCCAGTGAAAACAGAAGTCATTCCACAATGTCTCTAAAATTCCCACTATCCAGCATTCTTAAAAGCCCTCCTAAAGAGGGTAGGATAGGAGATGCAAGTTGTACATGGAATTCAATAATTATTAGACGTTAAATATTACTGAGACTGTCATTGCTGGCCAAGATAAGGTTAGCCCTCTATAGTCAGTCTCTCTCACAGATTACAGCTAAAAATGAATACAGAAAGCAACTATTTAAGGACTCTGAAAAGTAAACACCAGAAGATAGCTTGAAAGTCAAAATTTGAAGAAAAACCAGTATTAGGATGAGAATTCTGAGTTATTTTTGCTTTTTTATCTCACTGCTTTGAAATGAAAGTGGCCCTAACTATGGAACTGAGGAGTAGGAGCAGACATCAAAACTCAGAGAAATCTCCTTCACTGAACCAAACAGATACAGAGATCTCTGTAAGCTGAAAAGTGTAGAACATATTCCAAAGCTTTTATCCCCCCGCTGTTTTTCCCTCTTTTTATCTCCTATCTCTAAGCTAGGAGTGGTCACAGTCCAGGGCTTCTCTGCAGCAGTTGTGGCATGAGCACCTCAAACACTGAGAAAGCAACCAAACCACTGTCTCTCTGGTCAGAGGATCTTCAAAAGAGTTCCCTATCATCCCAAATGGATGGGGGAAAATTTTTGTTTTTGTTCTCTTTGTCTCTCCAGTCGTGTGGAACTGCATAACAGGGTGGTCATTACGGAAAATCAATATTCTCTAGAGGATTTTAACAGGACTCAGAGTCTCACAACATAATATCAGATTGTCTAAAATACAATCTGAAACTACTTAACATACAAAGAACCAGGAAAATGTGACCAGCAGTCAAGGGAAAAACCATTAACAGGTGCTAACCCACTCCAAAACAGCAAAACACATTCTTTTCAAGTGCCTATAGAGGACACAATTTGAACCATTAAATAAACCTTAACAATTTTTAAATAATTGAAATCATACCAAATATTTTGACAATAATAAGTATGTATGACCATAAATGGTTAAAGAAAAAAATAAAAAATCAAGGATATCTAGAAAATACCTAAACATTTGGAAGTCAAACAACAGAATTTAACTGTGTTAAGCAACACAGTTCTAAATAACTCATTGGTCAAATAAGTTTCAAGGGAAATAATAAAATATTTTAAAATAAATAACATTAAAAATACAATTTATAAAAAGTTGTGGAAGTGCTTAGATAGAAGAAAATTATAGCACTAAACGCTCATATTAGAAAACAACGTCTCAAATCCATAACTTAAGCTTCCACAGTGAGACATTAGAAAAAAAGAACAAACAGCTGAGCACGGTGGTTCACGTCTGTAACCCCAGAACTTTGGGAGGCCAAGGCGGGTGGATCACCTGAGGTCAGGAGTTTGAGACCAGCCTGGCCAACATGGTGAAAACCCTTCTCTACTAAAAATACAAAAAATCAGCTGGGTGTGATGGCAGGCGCCAATAATCCCAGCTACTCCAGAGGCTGAGGCAGAAGAATTGCTTGAACTCGGGAGGTGGAGGTTGCGGTGAGCCAAGATTGCACCATTGCACTCCAGCCTAGACGCTAAGAATGAAACTCCATAAAACAAGCAAACAGAAAACAACAACAACAACAACAACAAAGAAAACAAAGAAAGAAAGAAGAAATTAAACCCAAAGCAAGCAGAGAAAATGAATTAACAAAAATAAAAACAAAGGTCAATGAAAGTGAAAGAAGAAAAACAGTAGACAAAGCCAATGAAAATATAAATAAAATGCATAAATCTCCAGCTAAACTAAGCAAAAAGGGGAGAGAGAGAGAGAAGACAAAAGCTATCAATATCAGGAATGGAAGAGTGGATGTAACTACAGAACATAAAAACAAATGACTGTATTACCATAAATTTGAGTTTAAATCAGAGTTAAATCAGGAATTAAATGGACAAATTCCTTGAAAGATACAAACAACCAAAGCTTGGTGAAGAAATTAGATAACTTGATTTATCTCATATCTATTAAAGAAACTGAATTTGTAGTTAAAATACTTCAACAAAGAAAACCCCACATCCAGATGGTTTTACTGAGTAATTCTCCCAAACATTTAAGAAAGAAGTAACACATCTATATAATCTTTTCCTAAAATTAGAAAAGAAGGAAATACTTCACAACCCATTTTATTAGGTTAGAATTAGACCAGCATTAAAACCTGACCAATATCTCTCATGAACATAGGTGAAGTAATTCTGAACAAAATTTTAGTGAATCTATTCCAGCAATATTTACATATGATAATGTACCATGACTAAGCAGGATTTGTCTTGGGAATGTAAGGCTGGTTCAACATTTGAAAGTCAATCAATATAATTAACTATATTAATAGGTTAAGAAGGAAAACCATGATTGCTTCAATAGATACAGAAAACACATTTGAAGTTTTCAATATCTATTCATGATACAAATTCTCAACAAACTAATAATAGAAGGAAATTTTTTTAAACTGATAAAGGACATGTAGAAAAAACTGTATAGTTAATTTCATGCTTAATGGAAAAAGACTGCATTCCCCTAAAATGGGAAACAAGACAAAGATTTTTGCTCTTACCACTTTTTTACAACATTGTTCTGGAAGGCCTAGCCAGTGTAATAAGGCAAGAAAAAGAAATAAAAGGCATACAGATTGGAAAGGAAGAAATAAAACTTTGTTTATGGACAACATGATTATGTAGAAAATTCCAAGGAATCTCTAAGAAAACTCTAGAGCTCATAATCATAATTGACTAAAAAGATCAATATATAAAAATTAATTTTGGCCAGGAATGGTGGCTCACACCTATAATCCCATCACTTTGGGAGGCTGAGGCAGGCGAATCACTTGAGGTCAGGACTTCAAGACCAGCCTGGCTAACACTGTTTAACCCCATCTCTACTAAAAGTAGAAAAAAATTAGCCAGGCATGCTGGCACATGCCTGTAATCCCAGATACTCAGAGGGCTGAGGCATGAGAATCACTTGAACCCAGGAGGCAGAGGTTGCAGTGAGCCAAGACAATGCCACTGCACTCCAGCCTAAGTAACAGAGTGAGACTCCATCTCAAAAAAAAAAAATGTATTTCTATATATTACCAATAAATAATTTATATAGAAATTTTTCATTATGCCATTTATAATGGCACCATGAAATAAAATACTAAGCGAAAATGTAATATCTGCAGGATCTATATGTTATAAACCCTGATTTAAGAAAAAAATCCCAAAGAAGGGCCAAATAAATGGGAAGATATACTGTGTTTATGGGATATTCATAAGGTGTCAATTCTCCCCAAATTTATCCATAGGTTCAATGCAATTATAATCAAAATCTCCACAAAATTATGTATATATATTGGCAAGCTGATTCTAAAGTATATAGGGAAAAGCAAAAGAACGAGAATAGCAAAACAAATTTGAAAAAGAGCAAAGTTGGAATACTCATACGACTTTAATTCAAGTTAGAGTGATCAAATGTGATATTGGTAAAAGGATGAATACCTAAGTCAATCAAATAAAGTCCAGAAATAGACCTATATAAATATGGACAACTGAATTTCTAAAAACATACAAAGGTAATTCAGTGGAGAAAGGATGGTCTTTTTAACAAAATTAACTCAAAATGAATCATAGAGCTAAGTATAAAATGTAAAACTATAAACTTTTAAAGAAAAATGTAGGAGAAAATTATTGCATCCCTAAATTAGGCAAAAATTCTTATATATATTAATAACATCAAAAACATAATACTTTCAAGGAAAAAAATGGTAAATTAGAATTCATTAAAAATTAAGAATTTGCTTTGCAAATGGCATTGTCAAAATAATGCAAAGAAAAGCCACAGACTAGGAAAAAGCCATCTGTGAATTACATATATGACAAAAGACTTGGATCCAGAATATAAAAACAACTCTAAAATGCAACAATAAAAAAACAAGGAAATTTTTACAAGAATCAAAATTTTGAACAGACACTTCAACTAAAATACATACATATGGCAAGTAAGCACATGAAAAGACAGTCAACATCATTAGTCATCAGAGAAATACAAACTGAAACCACTACCTGCCAATTAGGAAGGCTAAAGTTTAAACACAATATGACAGTTCAATGTATTAGTGAGATTCAGGCCACTGGAGCATTTGAACAACAGCTTGGTGGTTTCTTATAAGAAACTTAAATATACCTTTACTCTCTGATCCAGCATTCTCATTTTAAGGTATTTATCCAAAAAAAAATGAAAACTTATGTTCATATAAAACCATTATGCAAATGTAATATAGCAGCTTTATCCATAATCACCCAAAACTGGAAACAACTTAAATGTCCTTTAACTAATGAATGGATACACAATGAATAAGCAAATTCAGCCATAAAAAGGAACAAACTCTTGATACATGCAACATGGAAGATTCTCAAATTCATTATGCTAAATTTAAGAAGCTAGGCTCAAAAAGCTGCATATGGTAATCCAATTACACGCTACTCTGGAAAAGGCAAAACTACAGGAATGAAGAACAAATCAGTGGTTGCCAAGAGTTTGGAGTGACAGAAGTTGCCCCGAATTGGGGGACAGTTAGAAGGAACACTTTGGGGTCATAAAACTTGATTGGGATCCAAAATCATGCAACTATAGACTAAAATCAGTGAATATTACCTTATGTAAATTAAAAATTAAGAGATCAAAAGAAAAGCATACATATCAAAAATAGTTTTTTCTAAGCATTTCACATTTGTAACGTGTTTTAAGGACGTTGTATGCTGTCTCATTCCATCCCCGTAACAAATCTATGAAAGAGGTACTTTTATCCCCATGTTAACATGAATAAACTCAGGTTTGGAAAAGTCGAGAAACATACTTACTGTCATACAGTTAACAAGTGACCAAAGAGGGATGTGAAGCCAGATTCCTCTGACTCCAAGGTCTGAGTTCTTCCTCCTGCATAGCAGTCAATTGGCTAGATCCACATAAACAGCATGAACAAACTCACCACTCACACATACATACCCACAGACACACACCACACAGATGGGATACAACTCACAATCACATATATGGAATGAGTGATATGCAAATATAACACTGCATTATTTTTATATTATTCTCATTTTATATAAATCCTACCACGAGGTACAGTCTGTCTCATTCATTCATTCATTCATCCTTCCCTTTATTTATTCCCTCACGTCCTCAGGAAATAGCTTCCTTTGTGGCAGGTGCTATTCCAGACTCTGGAGATACTGCAGTAAACAAAACAGGATAAACTAAAAAACTCTAAAATGCAACAATAAAAAACAAGGAAATTTTGAAAAGGATCAAAGTTTTGAACAGCCCTTTCAACTGAAATATATATGTAGTTAATACACAAAATCGAACAAGTAAATAACAAGTAGGATATTTGGTAGTGACAAGTGCTATAAAGAAACACTAAAGCAAAGTAAGAAGAGTAAGAGGAGGAACTGTTTTAGAGACAGTGACCAGGGAGGCCTCTCTGCGAAGGGGAATTGAAGCAGAGTATGGATGGAAGTGAGGGAAGGAGCATTGGGAAGGTCTGGGAGAAGGTTTTTCCAAGACACAGGAATAACCAGGAGAAGCCCCTGAGGCAGGAGTCACTTGGCATGTTTGAGGTCCAGCCAGTGTGCTGCTCAGCTGGGGTGAGCTTGCAGGGCTGAGAGTGGGAGGATGCCAGGGAAGTCGTAGAACTTTCCTACTTAGGTGCCTACTTGTAACTGTTCTTCAATTCTCCGATATAAGTGTATCTCCCTGGCTAATTGCAAATTATTTGCAGGACCACGCTTTCTATTTTTAAATGAATTTCAGTTTGCACCTGGTACCTCACTGGGCATGGAGCTAATGCCAAATAAAAATGTGATGGTTGATGAGTGCTGTTCATACACATTTCCCAGTGGTTCCACCCCCGGGAGGCAGTTATGTGATCAATAAATAGGATGCTAGGAGAGTGGGAATTTCCAGCAGTGCTTCATATTCTCACCTTCGAGACCTATGGAGAGTTTTGCTGAGGGCAAGGTTTTGTGGTATAGGAGGTCATCCTGATGAGGTTTTTTGTTTTAATGGTGGCTTTTAGAGTAAATTGGCAGGGATTGATCAGGTGCTTCCTCTGGGCTAATGCTCCTTGGGGACCAGAGGATGTGGTGTGCACACTCATCTGAGAAGGTCCAGTAATGGCAAGGCAGTCACCAGGGGACCCATGTCCTCAGAGGACCTGCTCGGAGAAACTGCAGGTTCACTGGGGGAGATTACCAGGACTTTAGACCTCAGGATGAAGAGACACACTCCAAGAGGGGCTGTGGATAGTTACTACAGTGCCCCAGACAGGTGCCAGGGTAGTGCATGGGGAAAACCCCCCAGGGTCCTGGCCAGCTTAGAGATATTGGGGAGGAGCATGCTGGGCAGACTGTGTGGGGTCCAGTCATGATCAGCCTAGCTCCTGAGGGGCTTTGTGTGGCACAGGTGTGAGGATAAGAACAAAGATTCTGGTAAGGAACAAAGAGACCGTGAGTCTCTAGGAAGCCTGGACTTTTGACTTATCCAGACTTGGGTTTGAGGCCTCACTCCTGCCCAGGGTAGAGTAAGCTCCTGTCACCACCTCCGCCATTACAGGGGAATCCTAGCAAATCTATGAGAGCCAGAATCTAGACACAACGCCTGGCACTTAGTGCTCAACATATACTTGTCCTTGGATAGCCAATGTCAAATTAAATTTGCCAGAATTGTCACTCTGGGCCAGAAGGAGCTGTGTCCTGGCAATGGTGGCAGGGAGTCACCAGCAGGACTGGGTAGGACCCATGGTCGCCACAGTGGCTAGTGCTATGAGGAGGATGGAGATGAGGGAGGGCTTGCTCCCACAGGGCAGCACCATGGTGGGGCCACTGAGACTGAGACCAGTGCACGGAGGGCTGGACCTGGTGGTGGCCCCTTTGCACAGGCAGAAGAGCCTCCCGGAAGAGGACTCAATCTGGGCCCGCTATGGGGGCCAGCTGCTTGGAAGGAACGGAATAGACCACCAGAAGAGAACACTTCCCAGGTGGGGCAGTGCCAGGGCAAGACGCTGGACCTGACAACAAAGCCTTCAGTGGTGAAGACAGCAGAGACTCCAAGCTCCCTGTGAAGGAAGTGACTCACCCCATCCCCAGCCCAGCTCCTTTCCTAAGGAGGAAAAAGGTGAGAATTCCAAAAAGAAAAACTCTGTCAGTAAATTCTAACACGGGAGGTCTCAAGGAGCCCTACTTGGCCCCCGTCCAACAGCCAGTAACTCAAAAAGCTGGCTGCTCAGAGACCACGGCACAGTCTGTTCTTAGGACAGAAGTGCAGATGGGTGGCACACAGGCCATAACCACCAACATGGAGTTGCTGTGCCAGGTGCAGCTAGGGCCTCACGCCTGCACCCTGTGGAGCTGTGACAGATGGTGGTGGGCATTCTGGTGACAAGTGAGCCATGGGCAGGCTTGCATGGCACAGAGAGTTGGCTTGTTCTTACATACCCGTGAGACACCCTCTGGAAAGTCCCAGAAATACTGGCCTGGAGCTTACAGGTGGAGGACGTGTGAAGGTCTGCAGGTGCAAATGAGGCCAAGCAGTCAGTGGGATTTAAATTGGTTCTGTTAACCCGACCTCATTCGTCTCCTCAGTATGGAGACACTTTGGGAAGATAAGGCAAGAATAGTGATGATAGTAACGGCCATTTGTTGAGCACCTATTGCAGGCAGGCGCTCTGCTTAATACTCTAAACATATTTTTTTACTCTTATCCCAATCCTGAAATAAGAACATTTGAGACAGGAGGAAACTGAGGCTGATCATTCATGTAAAGGTTGCGGCAGCATCTGGGAGAGGTGCGGGAAAGCACAGTAATAGGACCCAAATGTTCACAGCAGAAGCAGTCCCTAGCTTCTGACCTGAAGGGGCCCTTCTCTGACCTGCTCACTGCTCCCTCTGGACTCAGCAGGAGCCTCCAGCTCCAGGAAGGACATGGGCAAAGCTCTGCTTCTTGACTTGGGCATGTTCTTTTGAGGGAGTGGTGAGTTAGCCAAAGCGGGTATGGAAATGACTGTGAAAATGGAATGGCAGCTGGAAGAAGGTCGTGATCCAGGAAAGGGCATGAGGAGGGCAAACTGCAAAAGCCTGAGGCACTGCAGGGATGGGAATGTTGAATGGTATAATGGCACATCAGGGTTTCCATGACTTTGATGCAAGGGGAAAGTGATTTTCACCTCAGACACAAACTGGAAGTTTTTCTCCCTACCAAAAGGCAGGATGCCATAGAAACAGACTTTTCCCACCTGGGTAAGAGTTCGGTGTGTTTCCAGTGCTCCACTCTGACCTAGCAGGGAGCCAGCAGAGACCATCCCACAGTCACTTCATCCAGCAGAGGATTTTCCACATGTGCTATGGGCTCTGTTCCTCAGTGACTTTAATAACAGAGGTCCAGCACCTGGGGGGTGCCAGGCTAAAGGAAGTCAGACAAGCTTTTTGTATTGTTTTCATTTTGCTTTTACCCTAGCATTTTTCAGAGCCTTTAACATGCTAAAACAAATTGTCACTCACCAGGAGTGGAGATGCAGCCAGTCCTGAATTTATCTGAAAAGTGAAAATCTTTATTTGGAAAATGCTTATTAACATCTTAGCGAATTGGTGTTCTGGGGAAGATGATTTAGGAAAATCTGCTCTATGCATGTCACTGCCTGCTTCATAATTGCTTATTGCTTAATTTGATGCAACTTTTTTTTAACCAAAAGTCAAATAATAACCCATTTGCAAAGCTTCTTCTTACTCCCAACACACACACACCTTCCTCCTTCCTCCTCTTCTCCCTTTCCCTCTCCCTCTCCTTTTCCTACCCTTTACTGTACAAGAATGCCTTGAATAAAGAAAACCTATAAAACAGAAATGTAAATTTGGCAGTGATTATTTAATTGGCCTTTGATTTCATGACAGGCAAAAAAAAGTTGGCCCTCAATTTTTTTTTTTTTTGAAATAATGATAATTTAAATACTAAAGGATTTAAAGGATACTTGGTAAATATTTGTTGGCTTAATTCATGAAACATGTGGATGTTTTGTGAAAATACATTATCTGTATCCCAGGAATAAAAAAAAAAATAAACTTTTTCTGGCCTAGAACATAATACTTCAGCCCTGGGGACACCACTCACCTAGGATTCTATGTATATGGCACCCCCTGCAGCAGCCCTGGGCTCATTACAAGTAACACTGATTCTTAGGTGTTTTATGCCTTTTTTTTTTTTTACCAATCTCTTTAGAGGAAGCAGATGAAAATTCAGAATTTTAACAGGGAATGTTTACCTGAGGACAGAAGCTAGATGAAAAGATCAGCTGGCACCCAGAACACACATATTTTTCCTGACAATCTAGCCAAATGTGAATCCAGGGACTGGGTGTAATTCATCAGAACAAAGTAACACTTGGCAACAGGTTGTGTGGTACCCACTTGCCTTTGTAATACCGCCATGCTCAATTCCAAACACAGCCTGTCGACTCATCAGAGCAGGACTGGTGAGAAAGCCAAGGCTGGCAGCAGGTTTGGTGCCACCTTTTGGTGCCAGAGCCACCTGCAGACAGCATGAAGCAGAGGAATAGCCAGGGTGCTCAGGAGCCAGTTCCTTCCAGAAGCCAGCAGCCCTAGGGCTCCTCTATCCTGCCCACTCCCAGCAAGAAGGAGCTGCCATGAATATGAAGGTGGAAAGAAGAAGCTCAGACCAGGGGAGGGCTTGGGCTGTGTCTTAATTCTTCTCCGGTCCCCAGGGTCCAATACAGTTGTCTGGTTAATACTGCATTAAATGCAGTGAATTGATTCTAGCCCCAGTTCCACTAAGAAATTCCTGAGTGATCTTAGAAAGTTACTTCTCTTGGAGCCTGCAGCATAACAAACCACTCAGAACTTAGGGCTATAAAACAACAACAAGCATTTGTTATTACAATCTTTCACTGCTTTAGGGGCTGATGGGGCTCAGCTGGGCAGTTTTTGATCCTCAGGCAGGGACAATCAGACAATGGCTGGAGCTAGATTTCTCTTGAAGGCCTTTCCATTCATACTCTCTGGTGCCTGGCTTGGGAAGACCTAAATAGCTGGTGGCTGGAAGAGCCGGGACTCCTCAGGCACCTGTCTATTACAGTGTGCTCCCTCCATGTGGACTCTCTGCCAGGGTAGCTGGCCTTCTTACATGAAGTCACCTGTCCCCAGAGACAGGCTGGTGGAAGTCAAGCACCCATTGTGATCCAGCTTCACAAGTCAAGCAACGGCACTTCTACCACATTATACGCATGGAGACAGTCAAAAGTGCTGTCCATGTTCCAGGGCAGGGGATAGGTCTCTCTTCTTGATGAGAATAATGTTAAAGAATTTACACACTTGCTTTGAAACAGAGCCTCTATTTCTCCATATCCTCTAAATGGGGATAATAATACCTCATGGGCCAGATTGTTTTTGGTAGGGGGTGGAAGGATACTTGGGGCTAATGCAGAGGAACTCATGTGGTGAAAATTAAGGTGCAGTCCAAACATAAGAGATGGACAATTAGAGCTGTCTGGAGTTACAAATTCTTAAACTGGAATATGTTATAATCTTTCAGAGGCTGGAAAAGTTTTCTTGTTGGCATTCTTCTCTTCAATAAATAAATCACCTGAGTTGCAAAAATATAACTTTCCCCATAAGATCAACAATAAAGCCATTTTGAATGAGAGAGAAATATAGCCTGTAAGTAATTTTTGCTTTTTCCTAATTTGCTCTTGATCAAAATAAGGTTGCCCACCATTGCTATGCATCTTGTTATACTCACTGCCACAGCCCAATGTCTTGCCAATGTTGCTGTGCATAAATGTTTTCAGTGGAAAGGATTTAAGAACAAAAATGAGTTGTCATTGACCTACTTAACATTAAGTACAATTGACATCTGTACTCTATTTGTATAAATAAGATAGGTTAAAATTTGTTCTGTACCCACTTCCATTGTCATATCAATAACAAGCTATTATACTCATTTATTCATTGGAACTCTCGGTTGCAAAGAATAAAAAATCAAGACTTAAACAACAAAAAAAGGAAATGTTGGGGGCCTCAAGCACTGGGGTGTTGGAATATGGCTGGAGGGTCTACAACCAATAGCTGGTGGGAAGCAAGGCTCTCCAGGATTCATTCAGTCATCTAATTATTCATTCTTTCTCCCTCCCCCATCCTCGTTTCTCGCTGTGTCTGCTGCACTCTACTCTGCACACTGATTATTTCTATATTTCTACTTCTCAGCCAACATGACAAGCAGAAGTGGCTACTCCATAATCTTCAGTTTTGAGTCTGTCATTCACCAGGCTTGCCCAGGTTAAATTAAAACTCTTAGTTACAGGTCCAAATTCTTGGGGGAGACAATTTTGCCTGGTTGTGCAGGGGCCAATATCCATTCAGGGCTATGTCACATAACATAAATGTGCTGCAGGCTCCTGGGCATAGAAGGGAAAAGAATGCTGCTGGGGAGGGCCTAAGGGATTCTTGGTGAAATGGAGAGCCACTCCAGAGGGTGGCTGCTACAATGTATTTACACACACGCTTTCCTGCTCTATTAGACTTGTTTTGTTCATCTCTATCCTCAATGTCAAGTCCAATCCATAGTAGGTAGTCAATGCATGCTAAGCTTTATGAGTGGAAGTTCTTACAGTCACATTTCTTAAAAAGCAAAATCACCTAGAGCTTTGGTGTACTTTGAGAATCTTGTGATAATTAGCACACTAAACGGTGTTCTCTCTTTTAAGTCCATCTTGATAATTTGAAATGTAACCCAAAGGCACATGTTGATGGCTGGAAACAAACTTCTCTAATATAATTATTCCTCTTTAATGAAATATCACAAAATGCATTTTAGGTGGTAATGGAATAGGGAAAAAAGTACATAATGATCAGGGAAAGTATGCAGACACGGTACCTAGATATATAGATATGTCTTTGGCTTACAATTTAATAATGCCAATGTATGTCTTAGTGTCTGTGGACCAGAGATGCAGTTGGGCTCTATGAAAAGTCTATTCGTTTGAAATAATAAAGATTTGGGGATAAATTATTGAGAGATGATTGAAAGCCAGAGGAAAATATGCAGTGAAAATCTAGCAATCAGAGCTAGACATTCTCAAAGGGAATCAGAATTTTGTACCAATCTCATTTTATTCAAAGTATCCCATATTTTTTGAGTCGGAAGGGATTTAGGGAAACATGTATTTCATCCCCTCATAGTAACAACCAGTGACTTGGCTAAAGTCACATCCATGTCTTGGAGGGTCAAGGGACCAAAATGCCTAAGTGGAGGTACACATGTCCTAGATGAGTTGGCTCATTCTTTCCCCGTGCCTTGCCATTTATTCCTTTAAAGGGGGAAATTCTCAACTTGGAGTGATTTAATCTTATGCAACAAATGCTGTGGCTCCTGGGACTTACGTAGTCTTCACAGGCAGCGGAACGCCCCAGAACTTATCTCTGCAGGCTCACCCACAACACTGATGTGTCTGCTTTGTCACCATCTATTTTTCCTACCCATTTTCCAGGAAGGCTCTAAGCTGGAGCACCTGACACACACTGCCAATGTCTAGTTTCATGCACCTTCCAGCTACCTTCTTCAACTCAGTTACATAAATATCTTTCTGCCCAGGTCTATTTTCCCAGCCAATGGTGGTATCACAGCACATTGGGGTGTTGCAATGGGCTGGGGTGTAAGCCATTTGTTACTAACAACAGAGTTCCAAAGTCTGCTAATGACTTACTTTGTAATATATAAAGAGAATTCAAGTTAATCCCCATAATTTGCCACACTCAATTGCACTGAACTTACTTTCTTAGGATGGGCTGTGATTCTTAGGGTGGGCACTTTGCATCTTTATTTTCAAGGAAGCAATTTTTAGCTTTTAAGGGAAGAAAACTCATGTTGTTGTCTTTTACGAATTGGCCACCTTACAAGACAGTGTAGTGTCAAGGGTTAGGAACAGTGGCCTTACAAGACAGTGTAGTGTCAAGGCTTAGGAACAGGGTTAGGAATTGGCCACCTTACAAGACAGTGTAGTGTCAAGGGTTAGGAACGGGGTTGGGATTTGGCCACCTTACAAGACAGTGTAGTGTCAAGGGTTAGGAACAGTGACCTGAGTTCATACCCCAGCTCCACGTCTAACTAGTGATATAACCTTGAGCAAGTTTCCTCAGCCTCTCTGAGTTCTTTCTCCTACAAATTGAGGATAATGAAAGGATGCATCTTGTAGGCTCCTGTGAGAATTAAACAAGGAAGTATATGTGATATCCTTAGACAGTCCCTAGAACTTGGTAAAGGCTAGTTTTGTAGGGCTCTTTTTATTTGCTATTTCAAGGTTTTTCCCTTTTCTGGGGGTTTTCCTTGATGGTGTATCAGTCCTCCTATTTGGGGGCATAAAGAGCAAATGTATCATTACTGCCTTGGATCATGCCCATACACAAATCTATAGGCTGGATAAGCCTGGATTTCTTTTGTTTTCTTGACTCTTAAAATTCCATGGGCCTCTTTCTTGGCTAACTCCTGAAATGCATCTTGTGCTTGAGTAACTCCAGGAAAAAAGGGGATTGGAAGAGATTTTCTCCAAGACATTTCATGACTCTTCACCAGCTCTCAGTCTTGCACTTTGATTCACATCTCCCTTCCTCCATCCATCATCTTCACACTTTTTCTGTTTCTCTTCCAGGGAGAAGGGAGATGGGGTGAGTCCTGCTCAGGTTGCCTGGGCTGCAACCAAGCTGGGGTTCAGCAGAGGAGACAAGTGGGGGTCTGGGAGGCAAACCTCTGGCATCCCAAGTTAAAGTTTCAAATCATCTTCCAGCCAATACTGTATATCTGCTGGGCCCGGTAGGATAAATTAGCATTCATGAGCTAATCTAACTGTTGTAGATGCTACAAAAGAGGAACTCAAATAGAGATCAGTGCCAAGAACGAAGTCCCACCTTTGATGTGTGAAACCCACTTCCACATTTTGACTTGTGATCAGAGAGACATTCTGCATTACTTGTTACCTCATTATCTTTTCCTTTCATTGTACAGACCCTGGGTAAAGATAAATATATGTTAAATATATATGTTCTATCATATCATAAGGAATGAGCAAAGAGGTCATTTCTCTTTTCCCTAAAGCTGTGAGTCTCTTGCTCCTCGCTTGGCAGAATCACCTGAGAAACTTCTAAGAGGTACAGATGCCATCCTTTTCTGATTGCATCCTCCTGGAGTGACATCTGGGCACCAGCATTTCTCAGAGCCTCCCAGGTAATTGTAATGTTGCCAGAGCTGCAGGGATGAAAGGCAGCGGCCTATGGGTATCCACTGAGCAGTGTCATTACTCCTTTTGTCCCCCACGTTCAGGTTCCAAAAAAAGGGTTAGATGACACCAGCTCTAAATAGTCTAACTCCACAGATCCCAAAATAATAGATCTGTGTAACCTCTTAATAAAGTTTTATAAATAGCACATGTCCTATTGTTACCTATCTTATTCTCTTGGCAGCATTTTTAAGACTTGTTTCCAAGATTCATCTTAAACTACTAAAAAAGAATTATGATGGACCTTCAATAGCTATTCCTCCAAAATATGACTCTAAAAAATGGGGTGGGGGGTGGTGAGGGCTGGGCACAGTGGCTCACGCCTATAATCCCAGCCCTTTGGGAGGCCGAGGTGGGCGGATCATGAGGTCAGGAGTTCAAGACCAGCCTGGTCAACATAGTGAAACCCTGTTTCTACTAAAAGTACAGAAAAAGTTAGAGAGGCATGGTGCTGGGCACCTGTAATCCCAGCTACTAGGAAGGCTGAGGCAGCAGAATCGCTTGAACCTGGGAGGCAGAGGTTGCAGTGAGCCGAGATCACACCACTGCACTCTAGCCAGGGAAACAGACAGAGTAAGACTCTGTCTTAAAAAAAAAAATAAAAAAAGAAAGATGAAGGATAAACTGTGGAAATATGACTCTTATGTTTTTTGCATGATTTTCTACAAATTTGTTTTACTTTTTCTGAATGTGTCCTTCACAAGTGTATAGATTATTAAATATTCCTAAAAGAGGAATATAAGAAAATATTTGTCCTCAAGAAAAAAAAAAAAAAAAAAGAAATGGAAAACAGGAGCAAAAAGTTAAAAAAAAATTGAAAAACCTTTGCCAGGTGCAGTGGCTCATGCCTATAATCTCAGTACTCTGGGAGGCTGAGGCAGGAGGATTGCTTGAGCCCAGGATTTTGAGGCCAGCCTGGGCAACATAGTGAGACTCCATATCTATAAAAACACACATACAGGCTGGGGGCGGTGGCTCAAGCCTGTAATCCCTGCACTTTGGGAGGCCAAGGCAGGCAGATCACGAGGTCAGGAGATCGAGACCATCCTGGCTAACATGGTGAAACCCCGTCTCCACTAAAAAATACCAAAAGTTAGCCAGGCGTGGTGGCAGGTGCCTGTAGTCCCAGATACTCGGGAGGCTGAGGCAGGAGAATGGCATGAACCCGGGAGGCGGAGCTTGCAGTGAGCCGAGATCGAGCCACTGCACTCCAGCCTGGGAGACAGAGTGGGACTCTGTCTCAATAAATAAATAAATAAATAAATAAATAAATAAATAAATAAATAAAATAAAATAAAATAAAAATAAAAAGAACACATATAAAACAACAACAAAAAACAACCCTTAAGTTACTGGGAAATGTGACCTCCAAACACTCAGAACTGACTCCTTTGGAGTAATGACCCTTAAACCACCTTTCAGGCCAGCATTTTGCAAGGTGTGGTCAAGATCCATGTGCATCACAGTCCTCTGGCTAGAAATGAAGACAAAGACCTCACCTGATACTCATTCTCTAGGGACAGGAGCTGATAAAGTACATCTTACGCAAGCTTCCTAGATTTTTTGCTTGCCTTTATTTTTTATAGCAGCATTGTCATCTTTAATATAAAATTGTGCCTGGAATCCCAGTAAATAAAGTAGGTGAAGGGATGATGCAGGCGTGGGGTTCAACAGGCATGGCCTGTTCTGGGGCTCCAGAAAAGTTTCCCTGAGCCCTCAGACCCAGCCACATGAGGGACTGCAAACTTCAGTGCCACCTCTGCCTCCAGCTTCCAATGAGCTGCCCCTCCCTTAGCTTTCCTACTCTCCCTCCATCATGTCTTCATTCCCTGGGCTGCCTTTGTTAAGGTCCTTGGTCCCCGGCCTCACTATATCCTTTCTCCTTTAATCATTGTATTTGCTCAATGGTTTCTGGAATGCATGCATTTGTCCAAAATAGTCACAGAAGAAAAGAAACTCAGAATACATAAGGTTGGAGTGAGGCAAACTAATTTTTTTTAATGTTTGCATGTAACACACTGAGCAGTGGAAGTTTAGCGTCCCATCATTTCATTGTATACCCACTTTGGCTGGAGTGGGCTTCAAAGATAGCCAAGCATTCTCTAGCTGTCCAGGACTGCTATGGAGGGCTGAATCTTGTATTACATGGTTGTCTATGTTATGTAAAGTAACTAACATCAGATTCTCCATGCAAGTCTAATTCTCATGAAGAAAATAATATTGAGATTAGAACTTTGAAGCTGACCCTGAAGGAATTGTGTGTCAGTTCTTACAGTCCTAGTTGTGTGTTTTTTTTTCATCCTGAGAGAGGAGGAAAGGAGAACAAACACTAAACCTGCGTGTGAATTGCAGTGCTATGATAAGCATAGATTGGGCAGTTCCAACTAACTCTCAAGGCTGTTTAAGATCAAAGTGTGACTAAATGCTGATCACACAAAGTAAGACACATCATTTGAAACAATCACTGGGGGGTATAATTGTGGCATTCCTTTGGGGGAATCCAGAGGCCCAACTTAACCCTCTCTAACTTCCACACATTGAACAACTGAGTACTGAGAGAGGCTCGGGGTGAAGAAGAGCACTGGCCCTAAAATATCATTAACATCATTACCCTCCCCCGCAAGCCCAGTCACCCCCAACCAGAGGTGGATACTCTCAAAACGTGGGTGGGAGTCCATGGACGAAACATGGAATTTTGGGCTGTGTGCTTAGTTGATGCCATTTCTTTCTCTGTGCTTAGCTGATGCCACTTCCTCTTTTGTCCACTGCATCCATAAAATAAGCCATTTTGGGTAAGGCCAGAAAGGATGGGAATAAGTTCTTTTTTCTTTCTTCTATCTTCCAATTCTCTCATTAACTCGGGCCAATGGCAACTGGGAATCACTTACTATGATTCCTCCTGAGACTGCACAGAACACACATGGCATATTCCTCCCAAACCTGCTAGAAACGTAGTATGGTGTACACTGCTCCGCAAGCAAGACGCCAATGCTGGAGCACAATTTCACTGCACTTTATACTTCAGCTCTTGCCAGAGCAGCCTTGACTCCTCCAGACACAATGTTCATAGTGCAGGTGCAAAAATCAGGTGCTGGAATTCATGTCAGTTAGTTTTCTTTTAAGAGCCAAAGACTCCTTACCAGCGACTCCTCCCTAATCTGTTGCCTGCTACAAACTGTGTACTGTAGCAACAGGGAGCTTCTTGGCAAGCAAAACTAGGGAGTTCACCCACTCCAGCATTGCTGAGCCGAGTGTGCTTCAGGTCATCTTGCCATGGCAATGAAATGTTTCCAGCTATTTCCTTAAGGTTCATTTCCTAAGAACAAACCATGATTCATGGCACTAGGGGAGGTGAATGGAATGAATGTCTGATTGGTAAGTAAAACAACTAAATCTCTTAGTTTCAAAACATATCTGCAAGATTACTCTAAAGTAACTATAGTTTAGAAATGTACAGTGAATACTTTGAAGGTCTAGACTTACACCAATCTGTTTCCTAATCTTTACGAATGTGTATTAGAGTTCTGTCAATCAAGATTTGATTCACTTATTTATTCAACAAATGTACTATGCATGTAGTGTGTGCAGCTACTGTCCTAGGCACTGGGGATGCAGTATTACCTTCAAGGAACTTATATCTAATCTATACTTAATATATTCAAAATGGGTGAATCTTTGCTTGACACTATTAATGAGGTCAAGTACAATCATACTTATTTTCCAAAGAGTTAGTTTAACCTTTCAGTTGATCTCATATTTGTGCTGTCATGCTCTAAACATTGTGTTACAGGCGTGCCATACCTTATCCTTCCTGTTAAAGCAGCAGCCTCCCAGTCCCTAGGAGTTCTCCCCCTGTCCACATTCTTGCTGTCATCTCAGCCATCCCCACCACCCTCATGTCACAAATTTACTCCCTCCTAACATATCTACTTGCACAATGTTCCTGAAATCCTGTTTAAAATCCATTAGTGTTTTGCTCAAGAACCTTCACTAGTTTTTTATTTCTAAATAAAACATTTGCCCTTCTTGAAGGCCCTGAATCTCAAGTCATTTAACTTAATTAAACTTGTTTTCTGTGATTTAATTAATTCATTTAATCACGTAATCAATCACTAACCAACAAAGATTTAAAAGGCACCTATGGTGTATCTGGTGGCCCTGAGCCACCAAAGGTATTGGTAGCAGATGCTGTAGTGGTCACCCGGATTCTTCCTTCAGGTCTGAAGCCCTCCCCACTCAGCATGACAGGGGTGTTGGTGGCTGAGGGCTCCCAATTGAGTCCCTCTTTGGCAATTGCTCTTGGCTGAAGGGAGCTGCCTTCTCAAGGTTACTCCCACTCATTGGAAGCGGTCAGCACTGATAATAGGTTGATGCAAATGTCAAAGGTTTGAGATCCTTACTGCAACTTGCAATGCGTTTGAAGGGGCATCCTAGCTCCAGAGTCCCCTGTTGGATTGGACTGAAGTTCAACTTCTCTCAGCCCAATTCCACTTTCCTCACCCCATTACAGGCTCAAGAAACTTACAGTCTAACAAAGAAATCAGACAAATAAGTGGACAAATAAAACAGTGTGGTAAGGCTCATGCCTGTAATCCCAGCACTTTGGGAGGCCAAGGTAGGTGGATCACCTGAGGTCCGGAGTTCGAGACCAGCCTGGCCAACATGGTGAAACCCCATCTCTACTAAAAATACAAAAATTAGCTGGGTGTAGTGGCGCACACCTGTAATCACAGCTACTTGGGAGGCTGAGGCAAGAGAATTGCTTGAACCCAGGAAGCGGAGGTCACAGTAAGCCAAGATTGTGCCATCACACTCCAACCTGAGTGACAAGAGTGACACTTTGTCTCAAAACAAAACAACACATATGACACACTCAGCTAATAGTAGTAGTCCCAGCTGCTCGGGAGGCTGAGGCAGGAGAATGGCATGAACCCAGGAGGTGGAGCTTGCAGTGAACCGAGATCATGCCACTGCACTCCAGTGTGGGTGACAAAGCAAGATTGCATCTCAAAAAAAAAAAAAAAAAAAAAAAGTGAGACCCCTGTCTCAGGAAAAAAGAAAAGAATGGAAGAAAGGGAAGGAAGGAAGGAAAAAAAGAAAGAAAGAATAGATGACACAAACAAATGGAAAAATACCCCATGCTCCAGGATTAGAAGAATTAATGTCATCAAAATGACTGTACTGCCCAAAGCAATTCAAATTTAACAATACAGATTCAGCAAATACAGATTCAGGAATACAGATTCAGCAAATGCTGATTCAACACAATACCTGGCAAACTACCAACATCAGTCTTCATGGAATTAGAAAAAATAATCCTAAAATTCATGTGGAACCATAAAAGGGCCCAAATAGCCAAAGCAATCCTAAACAAAAGGAGTAAAGCTGGAGGTATCACATTTTGACTTAAAATTATACTACAAAGCCATAGTAAACAAAACAGCATGGTACTGGCATAAAAATAGACATGACACATAGATCAATGGAACAAAATAGAGAAACTAGAAATAATGCCCAATATCTACACAAACCTGTTATTTGACAAAATATATACTGGCAAAAGGACACCCTATTCAATAAATTGTGCTGGGATAATTTTAGAGCCGTATGCAGAAGAATGAACCTGGACCCCCATCTCTCACCATATACAAAAATTAACCGAGAGGGATTTAAGACTTAAATGTAAGACCTGAAACTGTAAAAATCCTAGAAGAAACCCTGGGAAAAACTCTTTTGGACATTGGCCTAGGCGAAGAACTTATGACTAAGTCCTCAAAAGGAAACAACAAAAACGAAAAACAAAAGTTGACAAATGGGACTTCATTAAGCTAGAAAGCTTCTACATGAATAAACAAATAATCAATAGACTAAACATACAACCTATAGAATGGGAGAAAAGATTTGCAAAGAATGCATGTGACAAAGGGTGACTATTCAAAATCTACAAGAAACTCAAACTATTCAACAAGAAAAACCATTAAAAAGTGACCATACTGCCCTTGACATGAAGGAAAAGAACAAACATTTTTCAAAAGAAGACATACAGATGGCCCAAAGCATATGAAAAAATGCTCTACATCACTGGTAATCCGAGAAATGTAAATCAAAACCACAATGTGATATCATTTCACACCAGTCAGAATGGCTTTTAAAGTCAAAACACAACAGATGTTAGTGAGGTTGTGGGGAAAAGAGAATGCTTAAACACTATTGGTGGGAATGTAAATTAGTTCAGCCACTGTGGAAAGCAGTTTGGACACTTCTCAAATAACAAAACATAACTACAAGTCAACCCAGCAATCTCATGACTGGGTATATATTCAAAAGAAAATAAATTATTCTGCCAAAAAGACACATGCATCACAGCACTATTCACAAGAGCAAAGACATGGAATCAGCCTAGGTGTCCATCAACAATGGATTGGATAAGGAAAATGTGGTACATGGACATGATTCAATACTACACAGCCACAAAAAAAAAGAACAAAATCATGTCATTACAGCAACATTTATGCAGCTGGAGGCCATTATCCTAAGCAAATTAATGCAGGAACAGAAAACCAAGTGCTGCATGTTCTCACTTATAAATGGGAGCTAAACATTGAGTACTCATGGACATAAAGATATATATAATATATATTTTATGTATAAATTATATATAAATTATATAATTTGTGTATAATATATCAATTTATACATTATATGCATCATATATAATATGGAATATAAATTAATACATAATATAATATATTAATATTATATATTATATATAAATTAATATATAATATAAAAATTAACACATAATATATAAAATACATATTTGTCATAATTTATATAATATATACTATATAATACATATATATGACATGACATGTAATTAAAATATATAAATATGTATTTTATATATTTATAATATATATAATGTATAATATATAATATGTATAAAATGGACTACTAGTCATCCATAAAAAATAATAAATCGTGTTTTGTAGCAACATAGATGGAACTGCAGATCATTTTCTTTAGTGAAATAACTCAGAAACAAAATTAACTTTTTTTTTCTCACTTACAAGTGGGAGTCAAACAATGGGTGCACATAAACATACAGAGTGGAATAATAGACATTGGAGACTCCAAGTGGTGAAAGGGTAGGGGGGCAGGCTGAAATACCACCTATTAGATACAATGTACACTATTCTGGTGATGGGTGCACCAAAAGCCCAGATTTTGCCACTAAATATATCCATGTAACACAACTGCACTTGTACCCCTAAATACATAAAAATAAAAAAAAACAGAACTAAAAAAATGTGAGTTGGGACACATGCTCTTTTTCACTCTTGGACCCTAGCATTTTCCCTTATAAATTGAGCAGTTAAGTGATTCCTACTCTGTGATTCCAGGTTACATTATACTGTTTTTTTCCAACCGCAAAAGCAAGGTTTCTGTCCCCTCAGTCAAGAGATACTGTGACATGGCACACAGGTTGCTGCTGTCTTTTCTCATACCTGGGGACCTTGCACGGTAACTGATAATCTATATTTATAGAAATACAATGATCCATTTGTCAAGTATTAAAAATAGACCAACGAGATCTAGAATTGGGAAGTACTTTCTGAATGTTCCTTTCTAAATGGGAACATAGTATTTTTTTTTTTTTTTTTTGAGACGGAGTCTCGCTCTGTCGCCCAGGCTGGAGCGCAGTGGCCGGATCTCAGCTCACTGCAAGCTCCGCCTCCCGGGTTTATGCCCTTTTCCTGCCTCAGCCTCCCGAGTAGCTGGGACTACAGGCGCCCACCACCTCGCCCGGCTAGTTTTTTGTATTTTTTTTTAGTAGAGACGGGGTTTCACCGAGTTAGCCAGGATGGTCTCGATCTCCGGACCTCATGATCCGCCCGTCTCGGCCTCCCAAAGTGCTGGGATTACAGGCTTGAGCCACCGCGCCCGGCCCTAGATAGTATATTATACTATTTCAGATAGTATATTATATCTGAAAAGAAAGTACCTTAAGCTGTAGGAACATTAGATTGGTTCCAAGGGGTTGACATTAGAATACTCATGTCATTTTGATATGGAAATATTGGAAAATAAGAGTCTGTCCTATATTTATGTTCATCAAATTAGTTATTTCCCAATGTATGGTGAGGGTATTGAATAAAGGAAGGTATTTGGCAGGGAGCAGACATGGGCAAACCTACCCCAAAGTCCATGGAAGCTGAGAGGCTGAAGACAGAGGCTGACAAATCCAGTTACAAACAGAAGCCATGTCTGTGTCTTCAGTGGCAGTAAGACAAGATGGTGGATGCCCATTACCATGACCCCTCAGACCCAAGGCTTATATACTAGTGGAAAGGGGTGGTTTAGAAGGAATGTGTAGGACAATTGAAGTATAGTAATATCACGTTTGTTTGACTTCAGGGCAGGATTTATGGTAAGTACTTGGTCTTCCACAATGAGCAATAGATAAACTGGAAATCTTAGAGGCCTTCTCAGAACAAAGAATATCAGAAAAGCCAACATGGTGTATTAGCTTTTTTTGTTTGTTTGTTTTTGAGACTGAGTCTTGCCCTGTCACCCAGGCTGGAGTGCAATGGCACAATCTTGGCTCAGTGCAAACCCTGCCTCCCAAGTTCAAGCAATTATCCTGCCTCAGCCTCCCAAGTAGCTGGGATTACAGGTGTCCACCACCATGGCCAGATAATTTTTGTATGTTTTTAGTAGAGACAGGGGTTCACCATGCTGGCCGGGCTGGTCTCGAACTCCTGACGTCAGGTGATCCACCCACCTTGGCCTCCCAAAGTGTTGGGATTACAGGTGTAAACCACCATGCCCGGCCAGATTAACTTTTAAGATGGAGTTGCTTTGTCCTCCACAGAGGGGGTGTCACTAAATATTTAGACAGTGTAAGACGAAAGCATGAGAGTAGAAGGCATATACAGAAGAAATTGTTGTTTTATTTTGTTTTTTTGATGAGGTCTTGCTATGTGGCCTAGACTGGTCTTGAACTCCTAGGCTCAAGCGATCCTCCCAAGTATCTGGGATTACAGATATGCACCACCATGCCCAGCTATAGAAAAAATTCATTGTATGGGATTGGTTTAGTATTTTGAGATACACTGTATACCCTGTTGTTGTCTTCTTGTCTTTGGAGTCTTTGAACATTTTAACTGAAGATCTCCAGAGGGCTTAGAAATCCATTTAGCAGTTGGGGTTTTTTTAAAATGAGAGATGTGAACCCAAGTCAAATCCTTCAAGTTTAACTGCACAATGATTAGTCAACAGTATCTAATAAGGTTCCTTCCAGTGAGGCTTAAGAGAGTCCTTTAGCTGATGTATTTTCCAATAAATGTAGCCACCCTATTGGAGGTCATGACAGTTGATGTCTTCATCTCCCAGTAGTGTGCTGTGAAATAAATAATAATCTGTTCTCTACATCTTGGCTGCTCTAGCTCCAGCCATGGCTCAAAGGGGACCAGGTATAGGCTGCTGCTTCAGAGGGGACAAGCTTGGCAGCTTGGCAGCTTGCATGTGGTGTTAAGCCTGTCAGTGCACACAGTGCAAGAGTTGAGTCTTGGGAGCCTCTGCCTAGATTTCAGAGGATGTATGGAAAAGCCTGGATGTCCAGGCATAAGCCTGCTGCAGGGGTGGAGCCCTCATGGAGAATCTCTACTAGGGCAGAATGGAGGGGAAATATGGGGTTAGAGCCCTCACACAGAGTCCCCACTGGGGCACTGCCTAGTGGAACTGTGAGAAGAGGGTCACCATCCTTTAGACCCCGAAATGGTGAGGCTGCCAACAGCTTGCACTATGCACCTGGAAAAGCTCCAGACACTCAATGCCAGGCCATGAGAGCAGCAATAGAACCCTGCAAAGGGGCAGAGCTGTCCAAGGCTTTGGGAGCCCACCCTTTGCACCAGCATGCCCTGGATGTGAGACATCAGGTCAAAGGAGCTTATTTCAGAGCTTTAAGATTTAATGACTGCCCTACTCGGTTTTGGACTTGCATGGGGCCTGTAGCCCCTTTCTTTTGGTCAATTTCCCCCTTTTGGAACAACAGTACTTACCCAATGCCTATATCCCATTGTATCTTGGAAGTAACTGACTCGTTTTTGATTTTACAGGCTCATAAATAGAAGGGACTTGCCTTATCTCAGACTAGACTTTGGACTTTCAAGATAATGCTGGAATGAGTTAAAACTTTGGGGGACTCTTGAAAAGGAATTACTTTATTTTGCAATGTGAGAAGGACATGAGATTTGGAGGGGACTGGGGTGGAATAATATGATTTGGATGTGTCCCCACCAAATCTCATATTGAATTGTAATCCTCAGTGTTGGAGGTGGGGCCTGGTGGAAGATGATTGATCATGGGGTTAGAGTTCTCATGAATAGACTAGTACCATCCTCTTGGTGCTGTTCTTGTGGTAGTGAGTGAGTGAGTTATTGTAAGATCTGGTTGTTTAAAAGTGTGTAGCATGTCCCCTGCCTGCCCGCCCCAGACCCTGCATCACCCCTGCTCCTTTTCTGGCCATGGGAAGTGCTGCTCCCACTTTGCCTTCTGCCATGATTGTAAGTTTCCTGAGGCCTCCCCCAGAAGCAGAAGCTTCTGTGTTTGCTGTACAGCCTGCAGAACCCCAAGCCAATTAAACCTCTTTTCTTTATAAATTACCCAGTCTCAGTATTTCTTTATGATAGTCTGAGAATGGACTAGTACAGACATTTTCTTACAGTTTGCACTGTGACTCTTTTGCTTGGGAATGTTTCAACCCAGTGGGAGAACATGCAAATCATGACTAACATGAATTTATATGCCTGAACAGGAGATAATTGAACAAAATGTATTTGTCAAATATCAAAGGGTCCAGCAGAAAGGCAGAAGTGCCTCTGTACTCATGAAGGGGCTGGATTATGTTTGGAGCAAATTGGACATTTAGCATAAACCTTATAAGCTATTGCGGGTGAAGGTTTTCAGTAGTATTGTTTTTCTCATGCAATCTTTTTTTTTTTTTTTTTAGGTCCCCAGTGTATAAGCTCATGGAAGTGTTGTAACATAGGAAATTGAAATCCCATAGGCAAAATGCGTTTGTCATTGAGTCCATACCATAGGTTACGAGTGGTAGGGGCGAATGTTTGCCCTTTGTTAACTATATTTCTTTTTTCTCTTTTCTTTTCTCTCTCTCTCTTTTCTTTCATTCTTTTCTTTCTTTTTTTTGAGACATGGTATTATTCTGTCTACCAGGTTGGAGTACAGTGCCACAATCATCGCTCACTGTAGCCACAACCTCCTGGGCCCAGTCAATCCTCCTGCCTCAGCCTCCTGGGTAACTGGGGACTGCAGGCACCTGCCAACATGCATGGCTAATTTTTGTATTTATTTATTTATTTATTTATTTATTTATTTATTTATTTTTTTTTTTGTAGAGACAGGGTTTCACCATGTTGCCTAGACTGGTCTCAAACTCCTGGGCTCAGGTGATCCTCCTGCCCCAGCCTCCCAAAGTGTTGGGATTACAGGAATGAGTCACCACACCCAGCCTGCTAATCATATTTCTTTTTCCTTTTCTGAGGCTCTTTCTTGAGCATCTTGGGATTCTCTTTTAATTGGGTTCCATTTAAGCATGGCTACTTCTATGATTTCATCTCATCCTGGTAATAGGGCAGCTGTCTTTGCTGCTACATCAGTAAAATGGCTTCCCTTACTCTCCAGAGACTCAGTTTTTGAATGTCTAGGAATCTTATAGCCAAATTTATTTTTGTAATTGAATGGCTTCTGTAAGTTTAGAGACCTGAGAGCCATGTTTAGTAGGATGTCTAGAGGAAGTCAGATAACCTTGTTACTTCCATAACATTCTGAAGTCGTGAGCTACACCAAAAGCATAGTGGCTGTCACTGTAAATTTTAGCTGTCTGATCTTTGGCCAGCTGACAAATTCTAGTGAGCTCTATTAATTCAGCCAGCTGAGGTGATATCACCCTAAGGAAAGGCTTACTTTTTGTAATGTCCACAAAAGACACAACAACATAGCCTGCCCAATATTTTCCAATATTTATCCTTTAGATATGACCTATCACCAAAAAACATCAGCATTCTCTAGTTTTTTTTTTTTTTTTTTTTTTTTTTTTTTTTTTTAACAAATCCTGTCTGGCCATCAAGAGCTATACTGTTAGTGATATACAATCACGGGGCATCTCATCAGTCAATTTAGGCAGCAGGGAAGTGAGATTAAGAGCATTATAATGAAGATCATATTATGTGAGGGAGAGAGTAAAATTATTTCATAAGACACCAGCTGGCCAGGCATGGTGCTGAGTCCTATAATCCCAGCACTTTGGGAGGCTGAGGCGGGAGGATGGCTTGAGCCCAGGAGTTTGAGACCAGCCTGGGCAACACAGCAAGACCTTCGACTCTACAGAAAAATTAAATACCGGGGGGTGCTGAGATGGGAGGATTGCTTGAGCCCAGCGGGTTGAGGCTGCAGTGAGCTGTGATCATGCCACTGCACTCTAGCCTGGGTGACAGTGTGAGACCCTGTCTCAACAAAACAAGATAAGCTAGTCTGCTAATAGAAAAAGGTTGAGTGCGATGCAAATTTAGAAGAGCTTCAACAGAAGGAGGTACATACACAGTGGGACTTTCATTACAATTTCCTGAGTAGCCTTGAGAAGTGCAACTATGGCTGAGATGGCTCTTAAACAAAGGGGTAATCCACGTGCTACAGAAGCTAGTTGTTGACAGTAATAGCTGATACGTCTATGTTATCCCCGTGTTTTGGGGCCAGAATGTGTAAGGTGATTCCGTGACTTCCACGGACAAAGTGGAAAAATGGTTACTAGTAATGTGGATGTCTTCAATCAGACGCTCTTATAAAACTATCCTTTAACTCCTTAGTTAGCTGTTTGTCCTACTGTGGTTTAATGTATGAGATCTGGATGATCCTCTTTTACTAATGTATATAAACAGGCCAGGCATGGTGGCTCATGCCTGTAATCCTAACACTTTGAGAGACCAAGACAGCAGCATTGATTGAGGCCAGGAGTTTGAGACCAGCTTGGGCAACATAGCAAGACTTCATCTCTACAAAAAATAAAAGAATTAGCTGGGTGTGGTGGCATGCACCTGTAGTCCTAGCTACTTGGGAGACTGAGGCAGGAGGATTGCTTGAGCCCAGGAGGTCGAGGCTGCAGTGAGCTATGATTGTGCCGCTATATTCTAACCTGGGTGACAGAGTGAGACCCTGTCTCTAAAATCATAAAAAATAAAAGAGTGTTACAAATAATAATGTATATAAAGTTTGTGTCATGAGGGAAAAGTTAGGAATCTAACTATGACAGTAACCAGCTAAGCTCACCAGGTGCGGTGGCTCACAACTGTAATCCTAGCACTTTGGGAAGCTGAGGCGGGCAAATCATCTGAGGTTGGGAGTTTGAGACCAGCCTGACCAACATGGAGAAACCCTGTTTCTACTAAAAATACAAAATTAGCCAGGCCTGGTGGTGGGTGCCTATAATCCCAGCTACTCGGGAGGCTGAGGCAGGAGAATTGCTTGAACCCGGGAGGTGGAGGTTGCAGTGAGCCGAGATCGCACCATTGCACTCCAGCCTGGGCAACAAGAGCAAAACTCCATCTCAAAAAAAAAAAAAAAAAAGGAACCAGCTAATCTCAAATCTCAAAATCCACTTAGTTTTTGGAGTAGGGAATGAAAGAATTCCAGTTACTCTGTCTGGATTTGTGTGTAGCCCTTCCTTAGAAATAGAATGTCTTAAGTATTTCACTCTGTTAGGCAGAATTGATGTTTTTTCTTAGAGACTTTATGGTTTTTCTTTTTTTTCTTTTCTTTTTTTTTTTTTTTGCTAGTTCCAATAAATATAGACAGTCCCTTTTTCTTTCTTTCTTTTTTTTTTTTTTTTTTTTTTTTTTGCGAAGGAGTCTCAATGTCTCCCAGGCTGGAGTGCAGTGGCATGATCTTGGCTGACTGCAAGCTCCACCTCCCGGGTTCAGGATTCTTCTGTCTTAGCCTCTCAAGTAGCTAGGACTACAGGCACCTGCCACCATAACCGGCTAATTTTTTGTATTTTTAGTAGAGACGGGGTTTCACCGTGTTGGCCAGGATGGTCTCGATCTCCTGACCTTGTGATCCGCCCACCTCAGCCTCCCAAAGTGCTGGGATTACAGGTGTGAGCCACCGCGCCTGGCCACCTTTTTCATTTCTCTACGTTGGAAGAGCATAACAAGAGGTCATTCACATACTGGAGCAGAGTAGAATTTTCTTCAAAATTTAGTTCAGATAAATCAACTTTTAATATTTGTGAAAAGTAGGTTGGGCTTTCCTTGAAACCCTGGGACATGACTGTCCAGGTGTATAGGCACTGTCCCAAGTAAAGGCAAACAGGTATTGACTATCAGGATCTACTGGTATACTGAAAAAGGCACTACATAACTCAAATACAGTAAAACATTTATTATTTATGGGGGTATTAGACAAGAGGTTATGAGGGTTTGGAAAAACTGGATGCCAAGGGACAACAATATTGTTAATGGCTCTTAAATTTGGCATAAATGTCCATTTCTTCCCCTTGGGTTTTTCTACTGGGATGATGGGCGTATTGTCAGGGCAGATGCAAGGAATGATTATCAATGAATTCCTTAATTAATGTCTTTATGCCTATATGGATTCCTGTTTTAATGGTGATCATTTAATATCAGGGATTAGTTTATTTGGATCTGCTTGTACTTTTTACTGGTACAGCCATCAGAATTTTCCCTATGTTCATGGATGCACAGGACCCTAGATAATCAGGAATGAAGTCTAACAAATCATGGAGTTCCTCCTCTGCTTTGGTACCTAGTAATTGAACCTAATCATTTGACTGAAAATGTCTATAGTATCAATTTCAACTGATTCTTTCTCATTTTGAAGAACATTCTTCCTGTTTTTGAAAAAGAGATATGGGCATTATAAAGCTCTAAGAAATCTCTCCTTATAAGATATATTGCTACAGAAGACACCAGAAGGAAGGAATGATGTCCATCTAAATTCCCTAGCTGCAAAGTTAAAAGTTCTTATCTATGTACAGTCATAGGTGGATAGGTATCCTTATCATCCGAAATGGTTGGTTACTCCAAGGAAGAGGGCTCTTTAGGAGGGTAGGATTGAGAACAGACAGTCTGGTTTCCATATCAACTAAAGCCTTAGTTTGTTTTTTGCTTATGGACATATTTACGTTCCCTAGACTGTGGAGGAAGGGAAAAACCCTCTTTATTTTCCCAGAGCCTCCCTGTTCTTCCTTTCCATTTTCTCTTTTTGCTTTTGCACCCATTTCAGCTTTCTACAGTGTTTTAAAAGATGTCTTGTTGTTTTTGATAATAATAACAGACATTCTTAGATGTTTTTGAAAAGCCTTTCAAAAGGGCGGCCTCTGTTTAAACCTAGCATCTCGGCCAGTAAGTCGCTGGAGTAGTAAATTTATAACTTGAGTGGCATTATTATCCTTTCTCTGTTGTATCACCCTGGCTGGCTTATCAAGAAGGTTTACAAGCTCAGAAATATGTGATGAGTCCCAGTTTATTTCATGTAACTTGACTACCTTGGCCAATTGTTTGTCTAACCCATTAAATAAACTTGAATTTAGTAAGGGATCATTTTGATTATCTTAGACTGGTGATATGGTTTGGCTCTGTGTTCCCACTCAAATATCATCTCTAATTGTAATCCCCACATGTTGAAGGAGGGACCTGGTAGGACGTGATTGGATCATGGGGGTGATTTACCCCATTCTATTCTTGTGATAGGGAGTTCTCATGAGAGCTGATGGTTTTTACAGTGTTTGGGAGTTCCCCCTTCGCTCTCACTCTCTCCTGCTGCCATGTAAGATGTCCCTTGCATCCTGTTTGCCTTCCACTATGATTGTAAATTTCCTGAGGTCTCCCCAGCTATGCAGAACTGAGTCAATTAAACCTGTTTTATTTATAAATTACCCAGTCTCAGGTATTTCTTTATAGCAACGTGAAAGTGGACTAATACAACTGGCCTCATTTCTTCCAGAGTATTGTCTAAACATCTTTTAAAATCTTTCAAAGTAGTCTAATACAGTCTTATTTGATCCTTGTCTACCTTGTTGCTCCTTAAACCAATCAGTGTTCTTTGGGAAGTATCTGGGGAATTACCTGTGTTAGACAGTTTGTCAGTTCTGAGGCTTCTGCTTGGTCCTCTGCCTTTTGTTAATAGAAATTGCTTACTGGATTCTTCAAATCAACCTTTGATATCCATTCTCTACCTTTCCTTTTGGATATTAACATATGAACTAGTTGACATAAATATGAATATACTGGCTTATCGGTCTTTTATTTGAGACACACACACACACACACACACACACACACACACACCCCACTCTGTCACTCAGGCTGCAGTGCAGTGGTGTGATCATGGCTCGCTACAGTCTTGACCTCCTGGGCTCCAGCAGTCCTCCCACCTTAGTTTCCTGAATAGCTGGAACCACAAAACCATTCCTGGCTAATTATTATTATTTTTTTAAATAGATATATGGTCCCACTACATTGCACAGGCTGATCTCAAACACAGGGCTCAAGCGATCCTCCCTCCTTGGTCTCCCAAAGTGCTGGGATTACAGGCTGAGCCACCACACCCAGCCAGATCTTTACTGCCAAACTAAGTTCCTTAGCAAAGCCTGTAGGATCTTGGGTAGGATCAGGAAGTTAGTAAAACCCCTGAGTTCTGACTTGGTCCAGGTATAAGTGGTATAAGCCACCGAAGGATCCTCCCTTGAATTCAGCTTTTCTTTGGAAGGTGCTGCTAAAACTTCCATAGATGATGAAAGAGGAAGTCAAGGTAGGTCTGGACAGGGCAGTTCTGAGAGCAGAGGGTTGGAAAGGCTCTGGGGGACAGAGAGAGTAGAAACAGTAGTAGAAGAGGATAAAACAGTAGACAATTCATACTTTTTTTCAACTGTGAAACAGTTTCCAGAATCTTGTGATTTACCTCCCGTATGGAAATGATTTTGTCATTTCCTATTTTAGAGGCTTCTAGATGCCACTGAAAGTAGCTTTCTCACTCTTTCTCTTTCATCTTTGAGCCAGCTCTCTCCAATTATGCATGTTAACCCAGTGATTCAAAAATTCACAAGATGAAGTGCCATAATTTTGTCATAAATCCAGCTGGTGTTTCAAGGGGTGGTAAGCACCCTTCAAAGATTTCAATCTTTGATGTCAATTTCCCATGTTACTTCCTGTCCCCATCCATCTGCACTAAGCTAAGAATGTATAGGATGAAAAATGTGTTGCTTTAGAGCTTTACTCCTCAGGCTTGCACTCCCGAGTGGATTTAGCTCACTTACATGTCTCAGGAAAACTCGCTGCTGAAAGAGGGAGCTGCTCCTAATGCTAAATGACCACTCTTTGTAAGTGTTTGCTGGAGGAGCTAGACTATTTTAAATGTTCCTCTGTTCATAGTGGAACCCTATGTACTGTTGCACATAACCAGGGATTTCCCTCCAAGATTCTTAGTTGCCTAAGAATACCTGAAGTTTGGGGTGGAGGGAGTGTATGTCCCTCATCTTTAGAACAATTTTATCTCAATTGTTTTTATATGAAGGTAAAGGGGTTTGTGCAAGTAGAAGATGGTCTTTGAAAAGAGGGAAACATTGAGCTGAGCCATAAGATCCACCACTTAAACTGTGGCAATATTTGGTCAACCCAACCGTCTGTCCTTCCTTCCTAACAATTTAGAACAAGCAATAACAACTCTATGAAGAATTTGGCAAGCCCAGGATATATTACTCTTTCTAAACACAGCTTAGAATAAAAAGGATCACTTACTCTTTGGTTGGGTACTGTTTATTTCTGTCTTTGGCTATGTCTCCAAATGGAGCTTGTGCCTCCAGTTCTTCATTCTTTATGTTAGCAGCGTTTTATATAGCTGGTTACAGTTTCCTTTGAGATATACTTTTTTCACTTCTGCTATGGTTTGGGTATTTGTGTCCTCCAAACCTCAGGATGAAATTTGATCCGCAGTGTTGGTGGTGGGTCCTATTGAGAGGTGTTTGTGTCGTGGGGGCAGATACCTCATGAATAAAATAGTGCCCTCCTTCAAAGGTGAGTGAGTTTTTCATTAGTTCCTTTGAGAACTGATTGTTACAAAGAGCCTGGCACCTCCTCCTCTTTCTCTTTCTTTCTCTCTTCATGTGCAGTCTGCACACACCAAGTCCCTGTCTTTCACCATGAGTGGAAGCCACCTGAGGCCCTCCCCAGATGCATATGCCTAATCTTGAACTTAACATCCATCAGAATTGTGAGCCAAATAAACTATTTTTCTTTATAAATTATCCAGCCTCAGGTATTTTTTTGTAGTAACACAAAGTGGACTAAGACAACTTCCTTTCTGATAACTCACTCCTAGTTTTCCCTTGAGTTTATTGGATGCTTCTGTTCAGTCTTTTTGGCAGACTCCTCCTTCCTTTTATTGGTAGCACCCCAGAGCCCAGTCCAGTTTTATATCCTCATTTCTCTATACCTCTCTCCCTATGAGGTCTTCTTCTATCTTATTATGACTTTGAGCACCCTGCATATGCTGATAAGTCTCTTTTCCAGAGCAGCATCCTGCACTACACACAGATATGTCCAACTTTTTATTTGGCATCTCCACTTGGATGTCTCATAGACATAATTAATGTGTTCAAAGCCAAACTCCTCATTCTATTTTTCTTCCAAAATTGTGCCACCCACTACATTCTCTATCTTATTAATAACTGTCCATCTGTTAGTTACTGAGGTCAAAATATTAACAGTATTTATCTGAGTCACATGGCACCAAAATAAGTTACCAGCAATGAATCGATGATTCTCTATGAGTCTGCAGCAACCTCAGTTCTTGCCTCCTTAGAGGAAAGAGTTTGACCTAGGAGGCATAAGGCAGAAGGAGAGGCAAGGCAAGTTTTAGAGCAGGAGTGAAAGTTTCTTAAAAAGCTTTAGAGCAGGAATGAAAGGAAGGAAAGTACACTTAGAAGAGGGCTGAGTGGGCAACTTGAAAGACAAGTCTGTGGTTTGATCTTTTGACTTGGCCTTTGGCATACTTCCGGAGGCTTGCATTACTTCTCCCCGGATTCTTCCCTTAGGGTGGGCTGTCACTTGGGAGGGGAGCATGCGCACTGTGTTTACTGGAGTTGTACACATGCTCTCTTGAGGCATTCTTCCGTTACCAGTCACATGTCCCTACGAGGTCATATCCCAGTTAAACTTTGCCATTTTCCCTCTTAGTGTGCATGTGTGAGCCTACTTGCCTAGTTTCTGAGATCTTATTGGGAAGCAGCTGATGACCAGTTTCAGGTGTTTTCTATTTATTGGGAGTCAGCCTTTCCCTGGCGCTGGCTGTGACCAATTAGTATTTTAGAGAGACAGTTCACAACAGCCTGACCATCACCTGATGGTCACCTGACATTCCTGGTGTGTGTGTGTGTGGAGGGGAGCCCTCTCCTGCCCTGCTCTTGTCTACCTACTCTGATGATAAAAACCTCAGTCATCTTTGACCTCTCACACACACCACATCAATTCAAAATATATCAAAAATTTGAGCACTTATTTCTACTGCTGCTATGTCAGTCATTTTCACCGTCATACTTGGATTATTGCAATAGCCTTCTAAATGGTCTCGGTAATCTATCGATGACCCTTTAATAGTCTGTTCCAAACACAGTAGTCAGGGTGATCATCTGTACAGTGAATGAGATCATGTCATTCCCTTGCTTGAAATCCTCCAATGGCTCATCAGTACACCCATAATAAAAGCTAAAGTGCTCACAGTGGCCTGTAAGGCTACTCAGTCTACCCCCACTTAACCTCTCTGACCATAATCTCCTACTACCCTCCCTTTCATACCATTTGTTCCAGTTAACATGGGTTCTTTGCTGTTCCAGAAATATAGCAGGCATGTATAAGAAACCAAAATATTTCACCCCAGAATATACTTCTTTAACATATTTGAAGATGGCTATTCAGAAAGGCTGGAAATACAAGAATAGCTGAAAGGCTGACTTTTGTGGGTGAGATTCACATCTGTAGAGAAAATCTGCATTGATGCAATCAGGCTTTCTCCGAGGCCCTTTTGTCTGCTCTAGGAAAGATTAACTGAAAGTCTGACACCTTTAAAAGTGTGAAAGAAACAGTCACCATCTATTTTCTCTGATAGCTGCTACCTGTAAGGTTTCTTTTCTTTTCTTTTTTTTTTTAAGAGACAGGGTCTCACTCCATCATGTAAGCTGATTGCAATGGCACCATTGTAGCTCACTGAAACCTTGAACCCCTGGCCTCAAGCGATCTTCCTGCCTCAGCCTCGCAAACTGCTTGGATTATAGACATGAGCCACCCTGCCCAGCCTACCTGTGAGGTTTTGTCTGCATTATAAGATCACCTTTGCTAGTCAGGCCTCTTCTTCTTCCACTCCCACAACCTGTTTGTTACAATCCAAGCCCTCATTTTGCTGTAACCTCAGGACTGTATATAAGGTTCTGTGCCTTATATGGGACACACATAAGGCACAGAGGGGTAGGAGGGGTTGGTTAATGACTCTGGATTTCTTTCCCATGCACATTAACATATTCGTATTCCATTTCTCCTATTAATCCTCTTTGTGAGTTGATTGTTTTAGTGAAACTTCAGAAGGTGAAGGAGTTTCCCTTGGCCCCTATAGTTTCGGCACTGTGAGCAGGATTACCAAAGCCACTCTGCTCTTCTGCAAACAGCGGTCAAGGGAACCCAGGACCCAGTAAGCCAGTAGAATGGGGTATGAGTTTCTTACTAGCCAGGTTCTGGTCTCTCTGGAAAAGCTGGCCAAACAGATGTTTAAAAAAAAAAAAAAATCACTGTTTGTCCTTTTTTCCTATGCAAAATATGGGAGAAAAGGATTTGTGTGACTAGTCTTGGGTATCGCAAAGCTGGTGTACTTTTTTTTGGTATAAATTGGGGATCAAATATTGATTTCTTACCTCCTAGAAGTAGTCTTTTCCATCATCTTTGTCTTTCTATGTTGTTCTGGCAGGACATGGGCCTAAAACCCCTAAAAGCCCCTTGTTTGAGCCAACCATGCCAGCCGTGCAGACAGGTCGGTTTTATGGTTCTGACTGGACCACCATCTATGTAGACAAATTTTTCTGTGGGTCCCCAAAATAAAAACCAGATGAAGTTCCTCTCTTGTCTTGTATGTCCTTGGGAGCATGACTTGTGACTGAGTGGGAGCACCTGCTCTTGGTCTCCACCATCTGGGGGTATGATTTTGGGGTCATATTAGGTGGCCAGTCTAAAACTGGCTGGGAACCCAAGACGCGGGAGTATATATGTTTTTCCAAATATGGCAAACTTTCCAGTGACTTTTGTCTTAATAAGAAATCCCAGTGAAACCCCATCTCTAGTAAAATACAAAAAATTAGCCGGACGTGGTGGCATGCGCCTGTAGTCCCAGCTACTCAGGGAGGCTGACACAGGAGAATTGCTTGAACCCGGGAGGCAGAGGTTGCAGTGAGCCAAGATCATGCCACTGCACTCCAGCCTGGGCGACAGAGTGAGACTCTGTCTCAAAAGAAAAAAAGTCCCATCCATAAGGAACTTTTGTCGTCACAACTCTTGTTGCCTGGTTGGTCCTGGGAAAGTACCATCCTTAGCCGTCTGTGGCAACAAGAGACTTGCTGTCTTAGCCTATTACTGGGAGTAGATTTTTTGCAAGGGATCTTTGGTATTGCCTCTTCTATATCCTGTCCAGGAAACATCTCTTGCTAAAAACTTAATCCAGTGTTGGAATATTACCTCCTGGACTTTCCCTGAAAAGGCTTATTAAGATTGAGTTGCTACTGGAATAAGTACACCATTAGAGCTCAGTATGGTGGCTCCTGCCTGGAATCCTCCTTAGGAGGCTGAGGTGGGAGGATGCCTTGAGCCCAGGAGTTTGAGACCACCCTGAGCAGCATAGTGAGACTCCAACTGTATGTAAATAAATAAATGAATAAATAAAGTTTAAAAAAATTTAAAAAAGAACTAAGTATACCATTGGAAATCTAATCTAAAAGATGGATCCTATGCATTAGAAAGATCCCTAAATTTTAAAAAAGATTAAATGGGATGAAGGGGTGGTTCTGGATCTTTGTAAACAGTGGCCTTATTTGTATTTATAGGAAGATTAAATTAAAAGAAAGACATGTAATAGTATCATGGCTATTCTTAGAAATTCTCTTGACAAAGAGCAACAGTCTGACCTAAAACAAATTTAAAATGGTTTGTACTCTCAAATTGTCAGTTTTGGATCCTTTGTAGGATTTGCAATGATAACTACTCTATCTTGTCTAGTTAA